>NC_056745.1:987499475-987539475 GCF_019279795.1 Protopterus annectens | reverse complement strand
AAACAGCTTCACAGCCCCCTCCTCCTCTGTAGAAACCGACACCAATATCCAAAACTACACCAAAGCACTATGTGAGCATTTATACAAATGCATGGAATCAGGAATACCTGACAGGACTAAATCATCCTCCACAAGGAAGAGTAAACCTGTCTGGTAGACATCTGCAATAAATAAACTCTATAACAAAAGGAAAAAAATTGCTGTCCAAGACCAAGAAGGAGCAGGTGCCCAACTGGAAGCAATCTCTCCTTAGCCTGAGCAAGCAATAAGAGCACTAGTGAAATCCTCTAAAGCAAACTTTGAGTCCAAATTGGCCACATCTACTAGAGACAATCATAAGGCCTTCTTCATATATGTCAGCAACCTCAAAGGAAGCACCCAGATCTGTTCAGAACTAGTGGTCAGGGACACTACATATACAAATGCCGTAGATATAGCAAACTTGCTGGCTGACAGATTCAGTGAAAACTTTACCCCTCTGTGTCCTCCATCAGTAAATCAGGGCATATCCAGTACCTGCCCCCTTCCCCTTATATCTAGGGAACAGGTCATCATTGCTCTGTCAAAGTCCAAAAATACAGCCTCCGTGGAACCCGATAACATCCCAGGCTATATCTCACATGAACTCAGCAGGAACTTGCAGCACCACTAGGCACCTTATTCAACCAAAGCCTGAGTACTGGCTTCATCCCAGCTGAGTGGAGGACAGCCACTGTCATCCCTTTACACAAAGGTGGAGCGTACACTGATCCAGGAAATTATAGACTCATCAGCCTAACTAGGCTGATCTGCAAGGCCATGGAATGGATTATCATGGACCTCATTAAATCCACTGCACACCTATCTGCTTGGACACTAGGTCAAAAATAAAAAAAAAACATTAAAACTCTTGCAAATACTAAAATAAAGAAGGCTCAACTACTGCACAGGCAGTAAAGACATAAATAAAAACTGAAAATTAAAAGGGCTACCAAACATCTTTCAACAAACATTCAACAAAAACAGACAAAGCTGGAATAATTCATATTTGCATAAGACAGTCAAGCGCTATTCCAGGCTTTTGCTGTGAAAAAAGACATTTTGAAAAAAGTTATAGAAGGCTACAAGAACAAAGAATTATGGACCAGTCATAAAAGTAAAACAATAATGCCAACGATTATAGGTCAGAATGACAGAATAAAATTAGGCAGTCATATTAAACACAACAATTTTGGCCGAAACAGATGTAAAAAAATAACAGTTAAGGGTCATAAGCAAATGAAGAATATACAGACAAGATATAATTCCAACAAAGAATATTGCAGCAGTCAAAAGCCATAAGTCCATGACAGTAAAATGACCAGAAACACAATCAGTAACCATTCAAATAAACCAAATGCTAAATAAACAATGGAAGAAAAGCTACAGATCTGGGGTATACTTATGCTGAGACTATGGGGAAAAAAAGGATATGACTTCCAAAATGTTGATATAGTTTCCTACTGTAATGTTAACAGAATAAACACTAAAAGAAACCAAAGTAACAGCATCCCCGGGCAATTCAAGAAGTAGCAGGATAAAAGTAAATCCAAGCTTTGATTAATTGTTGAAAACTCCAAGGACATTTACTCATTCTGATGTTGAAGATGCAGTTAGTGATGATAACCACAACAGCCTTACCTTATCCAAGATAAAACTATTAACACTCAAAACGTGACTGCAGGGTATACAAAGTGAAACGATCTAGCTGAGCTACAAGACAACTGCAAAAATATAAATAAATAAAATGAAAAAGTAACACCAAATGAGAATGCAACCGTCGAAAAATATAGATAGATAAGCAGGCAGTTTTACAGCTCGAACAGATGGGTGGATTCCAACGCTGAACTGTTCCAGAAGGCCAAGACATAGGCTGGTCAGTGACTGGTAAACAGCACATGCTCAAACAGTTCAAAGCAGAAAATATAGCAAAACAAGCAATATAAAAATGTATGTGCAACCTGGAAAGCTGAAAACAGTGGCATATATTCTAAAAATTGTTTGGCAGAAAAGATATAAAACATCACTGGTAGATCTCAAACAGCAGAGGTGACTTGTAGGAGATCAAAGCTAAGAACGCAGAAATGCAAATACTGATTAGGTGGTCTGATGTTCAGTATTCAGTGTTTCACAAGTTATATAGAACTGCAGGTAAAACTCAGTTAACAGTGTCAATATGCTGCACAGAGTACCCCAGACAGTCCCAACTTAGCAAAATAACGCATTATTGTCAGGGCATTTGGATACAAGACAAGTACTGCAATGCACTAACATTAATAAATAGTTTCATAACACTAATATGTGAGCTGCCATTAAACTATAGAGAGAAAACTAAGACTGGATTGACTGATTAATGTATTGCAATCACTTGTCAGATCGTTCTGTTTGTTCATGAAACAACTGAGCTTGATTTCACATGCTTTAGTAATGCATTCATTCACTTATACACAGGGTCACTGCCTGTTCATATTCACCAAAAAATGGTATGAGCTATAAATTATTGCATTGACAAAATGAAAGGAGAAACATGTGTCCATGTGCATTTCAGTAGTGAGCATCTCTGGCATTACTGCCTTTTCATGACACCACAGTAATGCTTTATGCTGTGCATTATTACCATATTCACAAATGATGTAGCAACACACGAAAAGGTATCTCTAACCCCAAAGCACAAAATATAAATTTAAGTAACTTCAGTACAGAGCCAGGCTCACAAGCAGTGTAGCATCTGTTATCATGTAAGAAACATAAATGAGAGTTTTTCATCCCTTCTCCCCTTGGAAAAGGCTCTCTGCCCAGTGAGGCAGACCCAGTTAATACAAATGCATACAAACATGTAAACATAAATAACTCAAAACAAATGAATTGATAAACCAGAATTTGTCAGATATAATCAGGCCATCCTTTTAAAAAAAATTACATTTTTCTTAAGAGACAGGAAGAAGAATAACTTTCTAAATAAATGGAAACATCAGACTGAGCATACAGTTCAGTTTAAAAAGATATGGTTCTACCTATAACTACACAAGGAAAGACTGAGAAGGGAGAAAATCATGCGGCTCATTGCTGGAAATGGGGTGAACTTTGAGAAAAAGTAATGGAAACTTGCATTTGGAGATGGGCCAAGTGAGACAGAGGAAATCATTAAAAGGTTACAAGGTGGAAGCTGCAGATGCAGATGAGATGCCACTTGAATTTTACAAGGTTGTCAGGAGGATTAGAGACCAGTCAAGGGTTTGATGAAGCAGATAACTTGGCAAGAAAGAATAAATTAACTGAAACAAAAAGGCACGGATGGTTAATTTAACATAAGAGAGTGAGAGATGCAGGAACTAGGCAGTTTTATGCCTGTTTCCATGATAAATGTTGAGGCTTACATCTTAGAAAAATCTTGGCATCTTTGTTTCATTCAAGAACACTGATGGACCCAAGGAAGGCATGACTCTCCAGGTTAAAAACTTAATTTATTGTAGGTCATAAGCGCTTTTGCAGCTACTGCTGCTTCGTCAGATAACAAGCACACTATACCAAACTAGCTTTCAAACAGAAAGGTGAAATAGTGTTGAGTCACATGACCACAAAATTTAAAGAAACACAGCTAAAATCTTTGTTTCATTGTTTTAATAAGTGGTGCTACTGATACTATTGGCAAAGAGCTCTGGCTTCTCATCTGGAATAAATTAACACTGAATTTACGGAATAAGGACAAATGGGTTTTGTAAAGAGATAATAAAACAATGATTGGTGTCCAGTAACAATTTTCTTAGGATTGGGTAGAGAAACTAGGAGTACCAAGAATGGGTCATTCTGTCGAAAGAAATGGATGCTGTGTGGGTAGGAAGGAATTTTAAACAGTGAGTGGAGGCAATGTACAATAATTCAGCAATCAAGGTTAGGATAAAATGGACATTGTCAGAAACAGAGTACTAAGAGGGACAAAGCAGGGTGCCTATAGTCACTGAGCATCTTGTTAGTGATGCTGTTCTTATAAAGGAGGATAAAAACTGGACTAAGTGAGGTGGCATGAATGACTTAAAAGAAATTCTTCCTCTGTTTGTTTGCAGATGACTGCATTTTTTATTTATTTTTTATTTAAGCATTATACATAGGAGCAAACACATTAACATTGCATAGCAAATAGCTATTCACACAGATCTCTTCATCAACTCACAGATTACTAGATTCTGTTAGCAGAAAGTGTGGAGGAACACAAACACTGATAAACCAAGTAATACAGGCTCACAGTGAAAACAGACTTAGCATTAAAACTTCTCTGCCCTTGAAACGTACAGTAATTGAAATGGCACTGAAATCTACATTCAAGAAAATGTATCTGGGCAGTGGTAGGTAAAGTTTACCTTTGGGCTGTTTTCAAATCATAGGCCCCATGCACACATTTTAGGATCATGCAACATTTTTCCAGTAATCAATAAAATAAAATGTTTGAACCAATAATGACAGAACTGCCCAGTTCACAACATTTCAACCATAAAAGGCCACTCAAACTTCTGTCATTGCAATCCACCAATATCAGTCAATATGCACAATGTCTGAAGAAGTAAAATTCACCTGAATAATTCCACATTAAAGATATTTGTAACAAATGAAGAGGTTGCTGCTAGCAAACAACTTTTAATGTTTCATCTACAAATTCAGTGCCTGCTGCCCTTGAAGAATAGTTGGCTATTCAAAGACATGCATCTGGAACATTTCTCCCTTGGCATCCACTGAAAATAGGCTCTGTCCTACTTTCCCGGTCAACAAATGTTAAATAAATAAATAAAAATACATTAAAACAACATGGTAAGCTGGTAATATTGCAATAGGGAATGAATGAATCACAAACTGATAACAGGTAAACAGTTACTAGGTATCTCATCCAAATTAGGTCATCCTCAGGACTACAGCACCCCACTCCCTTAAAGTACAACACAGTAGCAACAATCCATGTACATGCTGTGGGAATAGAACCCACAGCCTTCTGTATTAAGAACAAGCACACTACCTGTTGCGCTACTAACAATACTTAGCATACTCTAGCATAATAGTAATACCAATTGCTAAAGAAAATAGTTGCACATTATCAACAGACTCCGCATGAGGAGCAGTAAGTCTCTCTTCCCTCGAAGCTCACAGTTCCTTGAAAATGCACTTGAAATTCAGTTCCTTAAAAATATAGTTTGGTGACTGGGGTAGAAGATTCAGGTTCTTGTTTCATGTAACACAGGGTTTGAGCCTAAGCAAATTACTAACTACCTGCTATCCCTAACGAGGGCATTTTACACACAAACGCACCTACCATACCTCATAGTGCAAGAAATCTGGACAAAACTTAAAATTATGGGGGACAAAGGCCCAAAAATAGGGACAGATTTTAAATATTGCTCTCAAGAACTTAGAAAGTTGCTAGAATAACATGATTAGTATTAGTATGCATTTTTCTGAAAGATATGTCTGAAACTCAAATGTCTAGCATTATTTAGTAACTTCAATCCACAATGATTTTTCAGATAATCACAAATTTTATGAGGAACAGACCAAAAATATGGGGCAAAAATCTGGACATTTGAATGGTATGCTACCTACCTCTTACACACACACACACACACACACACACACACACACACACACACACACACACACCTACATACCTAGCTGTTACTCACACACACATACACACACACACACACACACACACACACACACACACACACACACACACACACACCCTACCACTTACTTGTTTATCCATGGTCCACAGTGCTAAATTTAAATTCTGTGCACGTGTAAGACAAACATGTAAACAATAGATTGCATAGGCACAGAAAGACATAAAAAGGTTACACAGACACAACAGGTGTGCACGACCAGATGCAAAGGGCATTCTTACAGAAGAATGGCCTTAAAAAATGTGTAATTTTAAAAAAAAAATTAAAAATATTAATCCCCCCCCCCCTGGCCAGCGGGCTCCCTCCCAGTCAGTGGACCTTAGATGACTGCCTTCATTGCCTAGTGTCAGATCAGGCTCTGCTGAGGATTATGTACTGAGAACAATATTGTGAAAAGAAGGTACAGTTAAGCTAAAATCTCTCAATAAGTTGAGGGAGGAGTTTGGAGCTACAAAGATGTGGTAGTGTTTTAATACATAACTGATAAACAAGGCGAAAAACAGTGGTGAAAGTCAAGAAAACTGAAAATTAGTTTAAAATGGATAAATGTGGATGACAGTAGTATCTCAGGACTGATATATAAGACTGTAATGGAATTTAGGAGTTGCAGGACTTCATAATATTTTAGAAAGCATTCAGAAATGGAGGATGAGTGCAGACGGTTAAAAGAAGAATGGAAGAAATTATATTAATGGCAAGTACAGCATGCGCCTACCTGGGATCAACAGATGAGCATTATTCATCAACAGTGCTTTACCCCGGCATAAAGACAGAGAAAATGACAATGGCAGATACTGTCAGTGTGGGAAGATTAACACCGGGGTGACACAAATGTAATGAAAGGGGGAAAAGGCTAGAGATGTTTAGGGAGGGGCAATAAATTAATTATTTGAACCTGGGTCATCTTAGGCAGTAGCCCTATCCAGAAGGGATGGATGCGGTATTTATTTGGCATATAGGACATAAGAAAGGAGAAAAAGAAGAGCTATGAAAACTCTTCTCGTGTATACGTGACACGTAAAAAGCTACTTGCCATGAAGGAAAATACTGAAATAAAGTGTAGACTAACCATGGGACAGAAAGCAAGCCATGTGGGAAGCAATACTGCGAAATGTTCTGCGGTAGACCTATGGAGGGCTAACTGTAGGATGTTCATATTCCCAATGTTATGCAACCATGAAGTTGGCATATATAAGTTTAGGGGATGTGCAGGACTAGGTCCCCAGGTGAGGAGTGCAGAGGTGCTGGCACCCCTACAAAAAAAAAAAGTTTTCAGATTTGTGCCATTGCACTCAACTTCGCAGACCTGTTTCAACTGGTTGCCATAATGGAAATGATTTCTGAGGGGCCCCATTCTTATCATTCATAGTGGAAGCCTTGTATACAAGGGGGTCTACTATGTCTAATGAAAGCTGAACTACTCTAAACTCACGGAACTAACAGCTTAAGTTCACAAAATCTAAACACATCCATTTGCAGCTTAACTGCTTTCATACTGATGCAGTCTGCAAAAATTCAAACAAATATTATTGCAGGGAGGCAAGCCAGTTGCACACCCAATACCCATTACTTTTATATTCTCCCAATGAGATTGCCGTAGTTCAGGGACAGAGTCATCTTCTTCCTTATCAGAGATTAATAGGTTAAGACCAGCTGGATCTGTGGAATCCAAGATAAATCTCTTACAGTGCTTAAGATGACCCAAGTTTAAATAGCGTGCCCAGGCACGAGAGGAGCCAATTAGAGGGGGGTGAGAACTAGTAGATGTTTTTTCTCCTCCTAACTCCTGAGGGTATGGGTGTGGCATGAGTTAACCTCATCAGTACCACATATCACATGTTGGAGGACAAGCTTAGCGGCTCACTAAAGGATGCTACACTAGCTTAAAAAGCAGAACACTGCATTGTAGCTGGGTGTGGTCCTTGGAAATACACTTGTGTCCTAGCACCGTATGCCCTCCTTTTTGCATGCAGCATGGACATTATGGGACAAACAACACTGCTAAGGCCTTGACTCTTGTCTCTAGTGCATGATTTTCTAGTCAGGATAGGGAAACAATCACATCCAAAGGTCAGTGGATAGGCCTTGACAATGTATCCTGGGCAATAAAAATTCATAAAAAAGTAATTGTAATTAGCTTACAACTACACTAGGTCTAGTAACTCACATGACTACTTCAAATTCAAACACATTGAAGTAATCTGCAACAAAATCAAGATCACATAACATGATTTCACTGTAAGACTGAAGAAAGTCCATGGACAGTGGACTGCCTTCAGTATCTCTCTGACATTTACACTGCCACTGTTAATTTTCTCCAATGCAGTGGCATCATACTTAATACTAAACGGTTTCTTCTTGACAGTCTACTCCAAAGTAGAAAAGCCCTTACTTGTTACAAAAAAATCTATAGACTTCTATTTCATGGAGGCAGATTTAAACTTGTGAAGGGTATTTTTATTCACAAACTGAAATAAGGAATCACTTTGGATAAACTATTTTTTGCTCTACCAGTTTATCGCATCTGTAGATACTAAAAACAACTTCCACAAAACGGAGTATTAAATAACTATGTAAAAAACACAAAAACACAACACAGAATACCACAAAACCATATTTTAATCAAGTTTAAGCATGTTTATTCTAATACATGTAGAACTTCTTCAAAAACAGTTGTAAAGCTGGTTCACTCCATTTAAAAGTCTTAAATGGCCTCAAAGGCTCCAAACTGCATTCTTAAAGCGACACACCACAAAAAAAAGACAAAATTAGATGGCTAGAAATGCAATATAATAGAAATAGCTGTCTTTAAATAAGAAATTATAAATAATATTTCAGGTTAAATACATTTTTTATAAAAAAATTCATGAGTACAAATGACAAATTAAATAAATAAAGCACTTGATTAAAATATGGTTTTGTGGCATTCTGTGTAGCATTTTTTGGTGTTTACACTTACAGATGCTGTTAAATTAGATTTGAAGATCTGAAGAATGGCACTTAATGTCAGATGTGATCACAAGTTTCCCACTTAGTAAATTTGTATAGCTTTCTATTATGGAGAGAGTATAATTACTACTGTATAATGACATCCTTAAACTGTCTTACCTTAGAATCCTGACTGTCCCTTTTTTTTAAAGTATTGTCAATGATTATAACCTCTCATAGCCTCCAGTTTGCTGCTTTTTCTCTGTCTTAATGGCCATGTGTTAAGACTAGTTGTATAAATTTTTTCCTGTGTTGATCCTAAGATCTGAAATAGCCTGCCCGCCAAAGAGATAGTCTCAACCTGAAAGCTTTCCACCTGGCATTAGACTGTATTTTATGTTCAAAGCCTTGGCTGTCACCTTTATATAAAGCAAATCTGGCAGGATTCAATTTAGGCTACTTTAGGTACTTCACCTTACAGTACTGCAACTATGAACTCATTACAGTTCTTTACTATATATCTATACATATGCCCCATGTTCTGCCTTCTGGAGGACAAATTGTCACATTTGTTGACATTTATTTGCTAGTTGTTTATAGTCTGTACAATGCCCTGGTATACTTTCCTTCCAAGAGGGGATTAGCCTTTCAGTAACATGTTTTAGATGGTTATGTGGGTGACAGCCAGAAGGCTCACATCCACCACACTGAGATTTTTTTCATTACACCCCATTCCCCTCATTGTCTAGTGAACCAGAGAGCACAGTGCAATACTTGCACTGCTGGGACAAAAGCATAAATACTTCACCACTTCTTTACTTTAAACTGTAGCAGCAAGTACTCCAGCCAGCCCTCCCATCTGCCATATGGCATAGAAGCACTGGGACATTGCTACTTCCCTCAGGATAGGCAACCCACTGTTAGTACCCTATTCTTTGTATTTACTGGAAGGCTGTGCTAGTGTATAGATCTGTTAGCTGAGCCTAGAACTGATGACCTGCAGTTGGGGTTTCATCCCTCTGAGACATTGGCAGGGATGCTTACACTTTTTTTATTTTACCTGTAATGGCTACTGGCCCTCTTGAGTTGAAAATGCTTCATTAGGATAAGTTCACTTACTGGGTTAGCAAGAACTAAATAACCAGAAGTGTTTATTTTGGCAAGATGAAATAAGTGTTTATTTTAAAGCATATGGAAACTGACTTTAATCATAAGTTTCCTGAATTACATTCTATTGTATGTTTAGTTATATTGTCTGGTCTCTCTGGTCTAGGTCGTGCCTGAAAAGGGTCCTTAGACCAATTCCCCTACCAGATTAACAGATGCTAAATAAATAAAATATAAACACATATGGAAATAAAAATAACTGATTTTTCCAGGGCGGCAAGCAACCCATGGATTCATGATTGAAGCTTTGCCCCCCCCACACACACACACACACACGCACACCTGGTGTTTGTTACTGTTCTCACTCCAGGCTGCTGTATCTCAGACAAAGAGTGGTTACTGGCATTCAGTGGAAAGTCTGCTATGCACTTTGTTGGAGGAGGTTGTGAGACTGACCACCAAGAACAGAAAAACATACAAGTCTGTAAAGCATCTCATTCATATATAACTGAACGACTGTGATACAAGCTCAGTTTACCTCAGTAATGGCATATATATATATATATATATATATATATATATATATATATATATATAAACACATACACACACACACACACACACACACACACACACACACACACACACACACACATACACACACACACACACCCATGAATAAAGAGCCACATAAAGTCAGCATGAGGCAGCTTTTTAGAAAATACATGCAACAGACCAAGTTTGGTTCAGCTGTACTTTGTGACAAAGAATTTGATCCATATTATGATGACTGATATAGGTTAACCTACATGTTTATGATATCAGACTTTGGGATGATGATGTTTTTTAGTTACAAGTGCTCTAGCAATTACGCAGAGGCTGCACCATGAATACAGATACAGTTGATGACAATGTCTAGACATCAAAATGCAACAATGGAAAACAATATTTTTGATGCCAGCATATTCAGATTTGTTCCAAGTTTGAACCAGTTAATCCTTGGGGATGGCTCAGTTCCCAATAGCACTAAATGGTGGTCCATGCCAGGAAAATGTTATTTATGATTCCATATGTATGGAAAATACCCGGAAGATTTTTTTTTATGCTTCACAGACAGCTTATAAGCAACAATGTTTTTCTCAGAATTAACTTTAAAAAATGTGTCCTGCAAGAACTTGTGACAAAAGTCCTTTATTTGTGCCAGAAGTTTGGCTTTTTCAGAAACAGAATGACCTAAGCCATGTTTCCATAATACTTTAATAATTAATAATTAATAATTAATAAGGCATACAGCTTGATTAAAAATGTTATAGAAGACCTTTATTTAGAAGGTAGGATTACCCAAACTGTGTACAACTTTATGTCCATTTCTTATCCTAGAGTTCCTTGCTTATTTGGTATACCTAAAATTCACAAAGATGTGACAAATCCCCCTATGCGTCCCTTAGTGGACAGTAGAGGGTCCTTGTCCTATGCTTGTGCTAAAGTAGTGGATTCTATTCTTCAAAAATACTTGATTAACATCAAACAAATATGCAAGGACTCTTGGACGTTTCTGAGGAACATTAATGAGTTAGAATACAAATCTAGTTATAATTTCCTAACCATAGACGTTAGGGATTTATACACGTGTATACCTCATAAAGAAGCTGTTGAGTGGACTAGTGAGGTTTTAAAACTTCAGGGGTGTCCTTCTGATGAAAATTTGATGGTTGACGAGCTTTTAAGCACTATTTTAGCTAACAATTTTTTCATGTTTGAAGGTGTTCTCTTCCTTCAAAAAGTAGGCGTAGCCATGGGGTCACCCTGTGGCGCTAGTGTGGCCAATATGGTCATGGCCTACTGGGAGCACTTATTTGTTATGCAGAATAGTGTGTTTAAAGACAAGATAGTGTTCTATACACGTTTCCTCGACGACATCTTTATCCTACTTGATGGTGATGCCGTACTTGGGGACAGCTTGGTTGAATATTTAAACTCAACCACTAATTTTTTAAAATTTACCCACTCATTGGATTCCAACTCGATAGCATATCTTGATATTTTGTTATCAAAAGATAACACACTGGATAAATACACAGCAAAAATTCATAGGAAAAACACTTATTGTAATTCCATGCTTCACTACTCTAGTTGTCACCCACATCATCAAAAACGGGCCATTTTGAAGGGGCAACTGGTCCGTGCAGCCCGGATTATTACGGTTGACAGTGACTTTAGTAGTGAATGTGACTTCATGAAGTGTATGTTCCTAGCACGTGGCTACCCTGAATCATTAATTAATGAAATTACTGATGAAGTTTCATTTAAACGTCAGTCTATGTTTTATACTCCACTCTTGAATAGAACTGTGTGTTCTACACCTAATAATACAGGTGATTTCTCTAGCTTGTCACTTAATAGTACTATCATAGAACAGGAAGAAAACGTTATAGTTACGTCCTTTATAACTACTTATAATGTGGACAGTGCTAGGTGCATCAAGATTTTGTTAAAAAATTGGGAACTTTTTAAAAGTGACCACCAAGTTTTCAACAGTGTGGGTAATTTTCCTAGAGTTACATACAGGAGAGGCAGGAATCTTAAAAACTACTGTGAGTCCAAAAGTAATACAGCTAAGACTCCAGGAATGTATAAGTGCCAATCCTGTAACTATTGCTCATACATTACGGAATCTAATAGGTTTAGAGTAAACGAATCTCACTTTACATTAAAATGGAGAAACAACTGCAACTCTAGTTTTGTTGTTTACCTTGCGAAATGTCAGTCTTGCCTAGGAGTTTATGTAGGAAAAACTGAGAGGAAACTTCGCAACCGTATGTACGAGCACCTTTATGCAATTAAGAAAGGGAAAATGGAAAACGCTTTGGCTAAGCATGTTGCTCAATTTCCCAATCATAGGTTCAAGTTTATGGTTATTGATCAAGTCCAGAGAGATGTCAGAGGTGGACCAGAAGCTTTAAAATTGGAGGAGTTAGAGTTAGCCTGGCAAATCAGACTTAATGCCTATAATACGCCAGGTTTAAATGAGGGATGTGTAATTAGTAGTATTTTAAAATTAAAGAATTTAAAACGTTAACTATGTACAAATAGACATTTTTAACTTGTATATATAAAAGCTTCATATTTTAATAGGGGCTTATTGTAGTACAAAGTTAGTTTTGAGGGTGGTGTTAATTACTAACATTATTCTTAATGTTACAATATTTTAATGTACTGTTATTTTAAATGTGTTTGGAACCAATTTGATTGGTTATCTGTATGTATTTAAATGCATTCATGTGTTGTTACTTTGTCTGATGAAGTTTATGTTGTGGCATAAACGAAAAGCGCTTTACACATACTCTTTGGGTGTGCCTCTTCATTCTGCTCGCAGGTTTCTTAGTTTGATGTTTCCATAATACCACACAATCCTGTTACAAAAGCATAGGCAAAACAATACTCTGGTTGATAACTCAAGAGTTTAAATATTAGGCAAGAATCATATGCAATAGCCCATGGATAAAGACAATGTGTTTGCAAGTGTGATGTGGGAAAGTAGCTTTTACACAAGGAAACACTAGAGGATCTGGAGACCCAAGTGCTCAAAAAAACAATGTCTTGAAGTCAGGGACTCAAGAGTCTTTTAGCTTGTGTAGGCTGATGGTCATACTTGAGACTGGGCAAGCAGGCATGGGAGGCAATGGGAGGGGATTTTAGAATTAGGGACTGGGAGGGGGATTTTAGGGTTAGATAGCAGGAAGGAGGTTTTAGGGTTAGGGAGCTAGAAGGGAGTTTTAGGTTTAGGGAACAGAAGGCGAGTTTTAGGGTTAGGGAGTGAATGAGGAACTGATAGTTAGACAGGGAAGTTGGAGTTTTAGGTTGGGAGGTACTTTATGGTTTTTGGAGGGGGAGTGGAGTTTTAGGGTAAAGGAGTGAGGAGTCATGTTGGGAACTGGGTGAGTGTTTAGGTTAGAGTTTAGATTTTGGTTGGACTAAATAGTTTTATAGGGACATGTGCCGAGAGGGTTCCATAGAAACTGAAAATCAGGTTATGGGAGTTTCAGGACTTACTTTTTTGAGCAAGTGGCAGCAAGCAGGTTTGTCATGAGCTACTAGCAAGAGAAAACCTTTAGTAGAGCACTTGCACAACTATTCCACCCTTCTCACTCTTTGCCTCTGTCACTTTGCTATATACTAATTTCCATATTGTTTTATCACGGAAAAACTGCTTTTCACTACTGTTGTAGTATTTATTCACAGCTGTCCTATCAACAAAGAAAAAAAAAGAGTGAAGAAGATTAAGCCTTAACAGCGGCAGCAGAAGTAACACAAAAAGAAAAGATTTCTTCTACATGTGCACATAATATTGATTCTCCCCTCAGCAGAGGTTACACATGATTTCTTCTGTATATGCATGCAATGTTTTTACAGACATCCTTTTGCATTTATTTTGATAGTACCACATCATTTGTGACCTTTACAATACTGACTATTGGTCTTTTCATTTTTGAAAGATTGTTACATGTTTGGAAGGCTTGTGCCTATACCTGTCAACCTCCTGGAGGAAGAAATCTGGACAAAGCCATAAATAATGGTAGGACAAAGACCCAAAAATAGGGACAATTTTTAAATATTGTTTTTACAAACTTAGAAAGTTGATAGATTAAAAAAGGTTTTACTTTAGCATGAAATTTCCAAAGGGTATGAAGGCTGAAACTCAAATGTCTGTCATTATTTTGTATCCTTAATCTTTAATGACTTGCCAATAATTTGCCAGAAAAACTAATTTTATGAAAAACAGGCCAAAAATATGAGGCAAAAATCTGGACATTCTGCAAAAATCTGTACTGCTTAGAAGTATCCTTGTGCTGAGGCATTAGGTGCATAATATTTCTATGTGTAGAAGTGTGAGCTGTTATTTCTGTTTTAAAAGTATATTTAGTGTTAAATCTTACTTGGAATTACATTTTCCCTTGTGAGTATGATTGTAAACTAGCTTTCTGCAGCTTCGGAATTTCAATTTTCTTTAGTATACACTAAGACTTCAGTTATAAGGCAAAAAAGCACACTCAGAATGTAATTCCTCTGGCCTTAGCTTAAAATATAGTTACTTGAGGAACTGAGCAAGTCTGAAGAGAATAAGAGAAAGAGATGAGATGGAGGGAGAAGAAGAAATGGAAAGGCCAGAACAATAAAAAAACTAATACCTCTGGGCTACAAGGTGGACATTACAGAATGCACCTAAATGCCATATTTTGCTTTTTGTTTTTGTGACATCACTGACATTCATTAGTTAAGATCTAATCTTTGTTTTGCTCATGTGAGTATTTACTTATATAAGCTACTAACTTTAATAATTTCATTAGATGAAAATTGTTATATGGTTGTTGGCTACACTTTTGTATACATGGGCATATTTTCCTAAATTACCTGTGTTTTAACAACATTTTATAAGTAAGTTGAACTTTCCTGTGTTACATAGATATAGGAATAATGTACTGTTTTAGGGCTTGAAGCTTCTATGCTAGATAATGCAACCCATATTAGAAGTGATAGTGGATGATAATCTTACATTTGACCTGCATATACAAAATTACGTAAGAAAAACTCATCAACAACTAGGGATGCTTTACAGAGCCAACACTTTCTCACTGACACAACTAAAACTATGCTTGCCACCACTTATCTCTTCCCCAGATTTTTTTTTGGAGTCCCAATCCTTACTAACCTCCAGCCTTCACAAAATTAAAATTTGAACAAAGCTATAACAAAGCTGTTAAATTTGTAGCATGTACCCCTTTCAGAACCCACCACTGTATAGCACCGGAAAGTCTAAACTGGTCAGAACTGCCACATCAGCTAATAGATACACAACATCTTACCACCTATAAAATTATCCAGCATCCATCTGCCTATCCAGCACTAAAAAAACATTCTATACAACTATGTTCCTAGTCGGTCATTGCGATTCAGTGACCAAAAACTCTAGTCTATCTCTAAACATAGCAAATCTGCTGGGCATTGTAGGTACTCGTACAAGAATGCTAAGGCCTGGAACTCATCTATCCATCAGGTCTGTACCCTCCCTCCCATGCTTCAAAACCACTCAGAAAAACTTCCTATCTAAAATCTGACTTTGTACTTGCTTAAAACCAGCATAAACTATATCCCTAAATGTGAACAAGTACCTTTTCATTCCTTAAACCTCCTTACTCTCCCTTCTTCACTTACTTCCTTATTGTTATCTAACACTCTTCTCTGACTTTCCCTCTAAATATACCATAAGCCTGTTTTTTTCCTTACTTCATATTGCAGTGCCTATTTGTATTAGATTAACTTACCTTTAATTTCTCTACAAACTGTATACATTTTTTTTAAATATTAAATGATTGTCATATACCTTGTATCGATTTCTAACCATTGTTTTTATATTAAGTCTAATTTGTTATAATTATTATAATTATTTAAACTGCAGATGTTTTTTGTTTATTTTTGAAGATTGTAAAATTATTGTTCTTAAAATGTTTTGTAATAATTTGGAGCTTTTCTCCCCCAGGCCTCCGCTGAAAATGAGCTTCCACCCAGTAGGCCTTTCCCAGTAATCAAATGTCAATAAAGAAAGAAAGAAAGAAAGAAAGAAATATGAGTATATGCTCCTTCCCCAATGTGTATATATATATATATATATATATATATATATATATATATATATATACACACACACACACATATATATATATATATATATATATATATATATATATATATATATATATACATATATATATATATATATATATATATATATATATGTATTGCTCCAACACTTTTTAGCCATTAGAAACAGATTAATGTTATATTGCATATGAAACTGTGCTAGCAAGAGATGGCAGTGTAGGAGTTTGCAATGGTGCTTAATAGTTCTGTTTAATGATGAAGGGAAACCTATGCTGAATTAAAAAAAAAAAAAAAAAACAAGCATTGTAACAGCTTGGTAAGTGTTCATTCCCAAGTTTTTTTTTCTTTTTGTATTTTCTTTATGGACATCACTGGGATAGCAGGGCTGTGCATGGTTAGAAATTCTTTCTCACATGTATGACTCACTTTTTTTTAACACACCTCAGTTTGTGAACTGTAAAAGGACTGATCAGGCAGATTAAAGATCTTAAGTCTAATACACACACACACACACACACACACACACACACACACACACACACACACACACACACACAAGCACACACAATTTCTATAAAAAAGAACTGCTATTCTTCAATTTTTTTCAGAATTTACTTCAGGTGTAACATGACATGTAGGGTGGGGAATTGTTTGAATGTGATCAGAGCAAACAATTATCTACACACTATGTAACCAGAGGTGACCTCAAGCCCCAAGGAAGGCTGCTGTTTTTAAACATAAAACACATTTATTATGTTCTGCAGAGAATAACTCTGACAATATTATAATACCTAGAGGGGTGGTCTGTGACCCAGGTCATATAATTCCTTAATGACTCATCCATAGCAACTGGATACAGCTGCATTTAGGAGAACCAAAAGTGCAACAGTCAGTCACCACACAAGTAAAAATTTGTTTTCTGATAAAGACTTGTCATGCCTAGTGCATCTTGAGGTGTTTAGTTTCATTTAACTAGCAGTAAAGCCCATTTTTCATTGTAATTGCTTAAGTAAAACTAAACGAAAACATCTAAAGGCACCTATTCCCTGATGTGTAACTAAGTAAACAACACTTTGTTCCTATCAGAAGAGCAGAAATGAGGCTGGGGTGAAGTTCGGAAGACAAGAGAAGGCTACAGGAAGCAGTGTAGTTTATCATTATGATCACTTTTAATTTAATAATGTTTTAATGAAGCATTCCCAGTGAACTAACTCTGAAAACATTAATATCCCTGTATTGAATACCCTTGTTTTTATAACTACTTGCTTATTCTGCAGTTATGGTCCATTTTATGGCAATGTATAGAAAAACTAAGGTTCCACAAGCAAAAGACATTTGAGACATTTTCATGTAGTCATCAGAAGATATTAATGCCCCCAAGCCATTAATTTTAAATTAATGTTTATTACACCCTAAGAAACAAAGATTGAGCACAGGGGCTGAGGGAGTTAGAACTTAAACTGATTCAGTCAGTAGAATCACACTTCTGAAATATAAAGGGTTAAGCCCTGCTTTCTTAATCACTGAGGGCAACCATATTCTTTTTTAACATGATGTCAAACCATAAATGTGTTACTAATTAAGCCATGTGCATGAATTCCTGCTTTTCTTTCCTGCTGCCTGATGATCATCAAGCTTTGTTCTCAATTGGGCCTTCTTCACCCTGTGAGCGACAGCTGACGATCCATCATGTACCCAGCCATTGGGATTTTCTTCTTCAAAGGGCTTAGCCCCAACCCTTTTGACTAACATGGGCACCTATGTCACCACTGAAGTACTCTGTGCCTGCCCTGTGGTGCATGCTTGCCACCCCATCTCCCGAAAACTATCCTCATCGGTTTTGAGTTGCCAAGCCCATGTCCTTTGAACATTTTGCCACTGTGAACATGCAAGCCTCCAGTTGCATGGGATCAGTCAGCCAACAAGGACCAACGTTTACCTGCACCCAGGATGGGTGAGATGGTATAAACCACTAATTCCACCCCTCCCCTGCCCTGTTCTTCCAGTGTCTGATCTGCTAATCAGCTTGAACACCTGTCTTCTAATAACTCTGTAGTCATGCACATGTAGCACAGTAGCCTGGGATCCATAAGCAATGTTTACCCCTTCAGAATCTATATAAAATGTAAGCAATAATATA
The DNA here is from genome assembly GCF_019279795.1 of Protopterus annectens. Taxonomy (NCBI): domain Eukaryota; kingdom Metazoa; phylum Chordata; order Ceratodontiformes; family Protopteridae; genus Protopterus; species Protopterus annectens. The sequence continues at coordinate 987,520,953 of NC_056745.1, read as the reverse complement.
TCATGACTGAAGAGGTTAGGGGAACTATGATGTTTCTGCTTCTGGTGTCACAACTTCTTGCTTACTATAGGCATGTAAGAGTTAAAATGTTTACTATGACTCTGCAAAATTAGTTTGTTATGTAACAGACAGAATATGTTTGGATAATGAATTTCTCAACTGTAAGATGTGTCTGTAGTGTACCACAAATCACACACACACACAAATGTGCATATACATACTGAGAAAAAAACATATGTAGTTAACAGTATGCACAATAATAAATGTATTAATCTCTGTTCTGCATTAAACTAATTCCTTAGGAAGCATGGATATCTTAATATATGAATACACAATGATGGATCTATATGGCTTTTGCCAGTGCAATGTTAAATGAAGTTTCCGATACATTTTAAAGAACCACAGTTAGTTGTTGTTAGTAAGAATAAGGCAAATGTTGTTGAATTTTTAAAGTGCTGCCTTCTTTAAATGTTTAAAATGCATAATCATTATTCTACTGGCATAACCATTGAGTTACCTTTAAATGTGTCTATGAGCAAGGTACAAAAATATTTGTTTTCCCTGTTTGTCCAGTAGATGGCAGTGGTTAATTAATAATATGAGTTCACAATGATTGCTAATACGGTTTTTGACAGTGCAGTGTTGAACGAAGCTTCCAATACATTTTAAAGAACCACAGTTAGTTGCTGTTACCAAGAATAATGCAAATGTTGTTGAATTTTTAAAATGATGCCGTCTTTAAATATACATATATTGTACTTGGTTTTTGAAAATATTGTTTTGTTAACTCTTTTATAACTCTTGAAATGTTAAGAATTATAATATGTTGCTGTTACTACAAAACTTTTTATAAAAGCTACTTTTCCCTTTCTCTCTATATAATATCTAAGGGTACAATCAATATAATATTTTAAGAAGTCTGCAAATGAATATGCAGTATATAAATAACAAAAGGAGCGGGATGGGCACAGTCTGTTAGCTGATGACTGTTCACATTTGGAACAGTATGGGTATTATTGACATTCCTCTGATATATATCTACTCCTTGTTGTTAAAAATAATAGTTTCTTTTAGTTTCTTAACTCATGCACATTTACTAATACAGAGGGATGGGTGGTTAGGCACCTATTTAGAGTTTAGGAGTATAGAAGTCACAACATTTATTCTTAAGATAAATACACTAACAGACAAAGTTTATAACTGTATTTTTGTATTTCAACTAATGAGAAACTTCAACAATATTAATAAAAAATGATAACCACAGACTCTTGGAATGTTAAAGGGATGGTAGATAAAAAGAAAAGAAATTTAATCATGCACCTCACATATCAAACTAAGGCTGATATATCTTTCTTGCAAGAAACTCACTTAGATGACCAACTTTGGGTTAGGGAAAGGAAAAGAAAATGGGTTAAAACAATAGTTGCTGCAAATTATAGTTCTTTGTCCAGGGGAGTGGCCATTATAGTAAATAAATCCTTCCAAGGAGAGATTACTTCCTATGAAGCTGACTCAAATTGAAGATGGCTATTATTTACTACTGAATATTATACTTTGAACTAACCGTTACTCTTTCTTAATATATATAGCCCCTGCTCAATCAACAGCTCTTCATTTATGAAATCTTTAATATATTAGCCAAATACCCAAATCATCTATTTATTGTAGGTGGGGACTGGAATGCTTTATTAAATCTAGATAAGGATAGATCACATAATAAAAACAGACAGTCACAATCTACCACTACAGCACTTGAAGAATTACAAAATACATTTGAACTAATTGACCCTTATGTTAAATTTCAATATGATAAAACAATATCAAGATTCACTTTCTTTTTAGCCACTTATTAAACTTGGTCCAGGATAGATGCTTTTCTAATTTCCTTTGCTTTCCTTTCTAACAAATTAAATTATGCTGTATCACCTAGAACTCTTTCAGATCATTCCAAAATTAGACTTTTAATAAACTTTCAAGCTCATAAACAAAATATTTCCTATTTCAATACCTGGACATTAAATCCTAAAATTATACAAAACCAAGAAACTACACAAGAAATTCAGAATGTGCTAGCCCAACTTCAAAATGATTTTATATCCGATCAAATTCCATATGACATACAATGGGCGGCTACCAAGGAGGTCATCAGGGGTATTATTATTCAAAAATCTGCATGGCTCAAAAAAAAGTATAACAATCTTAAGAATGAACTAGAGTATCAAATAAACGCTGCTGAACTAGAACTTCAGGAAAAATATTCTAAAGAACTTGAGGAAAAAATAATTGATTGGCAAAAACAATTACACAAACACTATTTAGAAAATATCTCCTTCTTAGAATTAAGGTCAATATATCAATATTCAGAATGGGCTCAAAGAGCATCAAAATTCCTAGCTAGACTAATTAACATAAAAAGTGGACCTCCTAGGATCAAAGAAATAAAATATGAAGGACAGGTGAAATATAAAGTTCAAGATATAGTGGACGCTTTTGAAGATATTTATAAGAAATTATACAATATACCCTTATCATCATCTACAGACAGATTTGAGGATTTTATACATAATATAAACTTTCCACAAATTACAGAAGATCAAAGGAAACTCTTAAAATCACTGTTACAATTAAAAGAGATAAAAGCTGCAATAAACAAACTAAAACTAGGTAAAATCCCCTGGGCCTTGTGGATACACATCTGATTTTTATAAGCTATTCATGGAACCTATCTCCAAAGTGTTATTAAAAGTTTTCAACTATATAATACAATATGGTATAACAGACAAATACTTAAATAACTCCAAGACAGTGTTGATTCCTAAACTGCATTCTGACCCAACAGATCCAGCAAATTATAGACCAATAGCCCTCATAAACACTGATCTTAAGATATTAGCCCATGTTATAGCCAATAGACTTAAAAATATACTCCCCTCTATTATTTCCCAACAACAAATGGGCTTTATGACAATCAGGCAAACAAGTGACAACACCCTCCTCTTAGATACCATTGTAAGACTACTTAATAGGGATAAATGCCCCAGATATGCCCTTACAGTAGATGCAACTAAAGCTTTTGATAGAGTAAACTTACACTTTCTCTTTAATATACTGCCTTTATATGGTTTTCTTCAAGAATTCATTAAAATGATCCAGGTTCTGTATCAGAAAGCTTCTACCACTATACAGGTAAATAAACTTATAACTAACCCTATACTCTTATCCAGTGGTACAAGACAAGGATGTCCTCTTTTGCCATACCTATTTAATCTTTATCTAGAACCCCTCCTTCTGTTTATTTCACAAAAAACCTTTCATCATATTCCCAGAATCCACAATACAAATCTCATATACTCGGCCTTTGCTGATGACTTAAATATATACTTCCAACTCCCCATTACTGACCTCCCAAAAATACTTAAAGTTATTGATGAGTTCTCGGTAGTTTCAAATTATAATTTAAATTTAAACAAGTCACTGATATTTCCCCTCAATCCTATAGGGCATAAAGAATTGTACCTTCCTATGAGTGAGATCAAAATAAACTACCAGATAAAATATCTAGGAATAATATTTACTTCAGACTTCAAAGATATTATAAACAATAACCTACTAACTACATGGACTAGTATTCAAAATGATATGGATAGATGGAAGAACATTAATATGTCTCTACTGTCAAAAGCTAGTGTTGTCAAGATGAATTTTCTACCAAGAATACTCTTTCAATTAAATGCTACTTTTTCAAATATTCCCCAAAACTTCTTTCTTGCCATGGAAAAAGCTATATCAAGATTCTTATGGTATCCCAAATCTACCAGAATTAAATATGCAAAACTTGTACTCGCCAAAGATAAAGAGGGATTGGGGTTACCTGATTTTAAGCTTTACTATAGTATAATTACTGTATACAGACTAATACAAATAATAAACTATGACTCATATATAAATACTTGGACACCCCAGTGGACCAAAATCTGGTATGAACAGTTGAAATCCCTTGGCTGTAATATCAAATCCTTACCATTCTTGAATTTAAACCAGGCTAGCATATACACGAAGAATTTACACCCACTAATTAAAAACATGATTCTTACAACACAGAAACTATTTAAATCATTGCAATTAGCTGACGCTTTTGTCCTTATACAACTGTTACACCTAAATCCTAATCTACTAATAAATAATAAACCAGTAAATCTAACAAACTACCCCCTGATAAAAGACTACACAATATGGGACATATACCAATGGAAAGACTCTAACATGGGGCAAATGAGACTTGAACTCAAACTTCCTATGAAATATAGTATTATCCTTAACCAACTTCATCATCTTATAAATTCTAAATTCTCACAAATACACACTGACTTACAGAACATAGATTTAGTTAAATTAATACTTGTAAATCTTGCAATTAAAGGTAAAACAATTTCTAGGACTTATAAAATTGTAATGAGTGCAAAACATCAAAATTCTTTATTATTTTCAAACTATTGGCAAATGAAAAATCAATCACTGACTGAAGAAAATAAAAAACTAGCCATTGAAAATACAATCAAGTTCATTCCTTTCAAGAAGCTGCTATATACACAAATTATGGTAAATAAAAATCTATATTATACCTTATCTAAATTAAATAAATTCAATCCTAACTTTTCGCCTATATGTCCCCATTGTCAAACAGCTGATATTTTACATGTCATGTGGAACTGTACTAAGATACACAACTTATTGTGTTCCTTGAGAGTAAGATTAGAGAAGATGGGATTTAGAAAATGACCCCTTACTTGGGAGACAGCTATATTACACATTAATATCAATCAACTCCCAAAAATATTAAAACATGTCTTTATTACGATGTGTACCCTTATTAAATTATTTATTACAAAGAATTGGAATGTGATGTCACCAATTACATAGGAAAATTTTAGCAATCTTGCTATCAAATACATCTCATCTCACAAATTAATTTATTCAAAAACAAAAAACAAATGCTATTACCAAAAATATTGGGGTTACTTACTAGATATAATTCTTGACAAATAAAATTTGCCTACAAATTGTCATGAAAAGCTAACCTTTAAATAAGAAATGAATGTAGTATAACCAGTCTTTCTTGCATCTTCTCCCTTCTCTTAGTATATGTGTAACTAGATATTTTCCCTAAACATACAAATAAATGGTTAAATTTCTATTTTTACTTTATATATAGACTATCCCCATTTTAACTATCCCTTATGAGACCAAATGAACATAAGAATTCTCATACTTTACTTGACGATGTAGTAACTTCTTGTGTATATATTGTGTGTGTGTGTATATATATATATATATATATATATATATATATATATGTGTGCATAATTTTCTCGGAACGAGATTGTCTGTTTTCTTTAGATAGGTATTTGTATTGTTTATTTGTGTTTTTGAGTTACCGTATTGTTGTTATTATTTGAAAAAAGAAAATTGAAATAAAGAGATTTTGGAAAAAAAAAAAAGGAAGCATGGATATCTAGGTAAGCCATGAAGGTAGGTTTTCTGAGGAACCACAGATTAAATCATTACACTATATCATAGGATGATAATACTTTTTCCTCAGTATTAAATTGCAAAAAATAATTTAAGATAATAAATGAAGATATCTTTCTCATCATTTCAGCAGTTATTTAAGGAGATGCACTATGCCACTTGTTTACTATTTCAGTTTTTAAAGTCCTTCTTTCGAATATTTGAGCAAATATCCAGACTTAGGCAGGATAATTTTCCCCAAGAGATGGTCCTAATTGTGGGAACAGTGGTGCATGGATACAGGTACTTGCCAGGACTGGGCTGTATGTACTGTGACAACAGGCAACATTGTAACAAAAATAGCAAACAATCTTTTGTGAAATGTCCCATTAGGAATGGCTGAAAACTTCTCTGATACAAAAATAGGCAAAATAGCAGCAGCAGTTTGTAGAGCTGTAATGTGAGAAAGGAGAGGAAAAGAAGCATACACACAACTAAACAGTTCACTTAACAGTTAATTACATCAGAAGCAATACACACAACTAAACAGTCCACTTAACAGTTAATTACATCAGAAGTAATACACACAACTAAACAGTTCACTTAACAGTTAATTACATCAGAAGTAATACACACAACTAAACAGTTCACTTAACAGTTAATTACATCAGAAGTAATACACACAACTAAACAGTTCACTTAGTTAATTACATCAGAAGTAATACACACAACTAAACAGTTCACTTAACAGTTAATTACATCAGAAGTAATACACACAACTAAACAGTTCACTTAACAGTTAATTACATCAGAAGTAATGCAGGTCTTGCTATCCTCAACATATTTACACATAGGAAGAGATGTTTAAATTCAGTACTCCACAATTTATTTATTTATTTATTTTACATTTGTTAACCGGGGGTGTCTGACTGAGCCTGGGGAGAAAAGCTCCACAAAGAAAAATTACAGACACATTTAGTTATTTAGACATGATTAGTATACACACAAATTACAAGAGACATGTTTTTACAGTGGTATGCGGCACATCAACAGTTACAGTGGAGAGAACAAAAAAAAAAAATTAATTTAAAAATAAAGGTAATTAATAGATTTGTGGTGTACAGCTGTAATTTGGAACATATGTAGAATACATACACAGGTACAGTACATATATTGTAGATTAGCTAGTGTTTGTGAGTAAGATTGAAAACTATTATCAAGTACTCTAGATTTAGTATGTATACATTATCCGCTTTCACTAGCCTGGGAAGCAATTATGGCACTGCCAACTTTGCTTGAGATGTTGCCTGATGAGGTCTTTAAAGGAGGCTTTGGATGATGTGTTTTGAATGCTAGTAGGGACAGAGTACCATTTTGTAACCACTGAACTACTATATAGCGCATCTCCAAAGCTATTGTAGCTGTTGGTGACTTCTAGTAGTAGTTTGCTTGATGATCTAAGAGGCCTTTTGGCTGAGTGATGTTGTACTAAGTTTTTGAGGGCAGGACACTTATTGGGGAGGTAATAGATAGAATGACAGAGGCAGAGCTGATTGTAGGTTAGTAGGTTGGGCAGTGCAAGCCAGTAGAGTTGTCTCATAGCAGTACAGTGATGAGTTCTATATCAGCAATTTGCAGCAAAGCGGGCAATTCTGTTATAGCAGGCTTCCATTTTGCTTAGTTCAGTTTTGTTGAGATTAGTCAGAATGGGAGATGCATAGAGTAGGGTGGATATAAGTTGGGAGCGAGCAATGGCTGATCTTGTGTTGTTGGTAAGAAATGGTTGGATACGGTAGAGTGATCCTAGTTTGGCATGTACTTTTTTAATAGTTAAGTTGAGATGGCTATCAAATTTTAGGTGGGAGTCTATGGTTATTTCCAATAGCTTAGCCTGTGCCACTGGAGCGATTGGAGTAGCATTTGTGGAGTAGATAGTGAATTGACTGTCCGTGTTTTTGTTAGAACTGGTTATAATTATAAGTTGAGTTTTCTTTGGATTGAGGATAAGTTGGGCTTTGGTAAGGTAGTTTTCAACATCAGAGAATGCTAGCTGAGTTGTTTGCAGGAGGGTGGGAATGTTTTGTGCAGCACAGATTAAGGTAGTGTCATCTGCATACTGAATGATAGATGCATGCTGTGTGGAGGTATGGAGGTCATTTGTGGAGACTGTGAATAGTAGTGGTCCTAAGATAGAACCCTGTGGGACTCCTATAGTTATGGGCAGCAGAGGAGAGAGAGAATTTTCCCATTTCACAGCTTGGTACCTGTCAGTTAAGTAGCTTTGGAACCAGGTAAGAGTGGAATTTGATAGGTGATATTGGTTTAGTTTGTTTAGCAGGATTTGGTGCGAGACTGTGTCAAATGCTTTGGACATATCCAAAAAAAAAAGAGTTGACACCTGTATGCCTTCATTTTTGAGAAAGTTTACTGTGTTTGTGAAGCAGAGGAGGGCTGTAGTGGTACTATGGGTAGGTCTGAAACCATGCTGAGTAGGTGACAGGATAGTTTAGCATTTGGGTATGGATGCATTTTTCTAGGATTTTGGCCAGGGGAGAGAGAATAAAGCAATGGGTCTGTAGTTATTAAGTTCAGTGGAGGTCCTGCCTTTATATATGGGTGTAACATAGGATATTTTCCAGAGTTTGGGCATATAGTTTTCAACAACTGATCTGTTTATGAGAGTGGAGACTAGGATAGCAGTAGCATCTGATGTGAGTTTCAAGAAATAGCTGGGGAGTAGGTTGGCTGCTGTTGATGAGGTTTTTAGTTTGGAGAGCATGCTTTTGATTGAAGTGGTGGAAACTGCTTTGAGGGTAAAGCTAGTATTAGAGTTATTTGTGTTGGGGGGGATAGTGAGGAAGGAACTGTCCTGTGATACTAAGGATAGAATTGAGTTCACAAAGTGGGAGTTGAATTGTGTTTCGATGGGAACTTTAGTGTCGGGGTGGTTGGTTTGAGGGTAGCCTTTTGGGTGGATTTTACTAGCTGGTTTACATTTTCCCCAAATTTTTGGGGGTTATGTTGTTATTTAATGTGTAATGTTGTGTAGTAGAATTTTTTGTCCAGCCTAATAAATTTTTTTGCACGGTTGCGCAGTTCTTGGTACTTAGTTAGGTTTTGTGTTTCTTTGTTTTTTTGATAGTAAAGCCAGGCAGTGTCTCTGGATTTGAGGATTTGTTTGGTTTCTTTACTGAGCCAGGGGTTTGTAGGGGTTCTAACCTTGATTTTTCACAATGGAGCGACAGTGTCTAGGTGTTGTAGAAATGTTTTGTTGGAATATGCTACAGCCTGGTCAAGTGGGAGGGTTTTTAGGGGGGGTCTAGTCACAGTTACAGAGTAAAGTGTTGAGGACCTCAGGAGAAATTTTTTTTGTGTTTCTAGTGGGATATACAGTTAGTGGTTTTGAATATGCTTGTTCTACTACGTATAAAGTATATTATGTTGTGGTCACTTAAGGTGTCTGGGAGACTGCCTGTGTGAGAGTACAATGTGGGTTTGTTAGTTAGGACCCAGTCAAGGATGGATTCCCTTTTACATTTTTTATCACATCTAGTTGGAATTTGGATTAGCTGCTGGTAGCCATGGAGATTTATTAGATTACTTGGTGGTTCTGATATACAGGTGAACCAATCTAGGCTGAAGTCCCCCAGAATACGGGTTTCTTGTGAGTATGTAGAAGAACACCAGGATAAGAAGTATTCAAGGCTAGCAGGTGTATTACACCAGGTGGAATATAGATCACAGTTGTGGTGATGACCTTTTTTGGGTGAAGCTGAAGTTATGAAATAAGTATGTCCCAATTATTGGGGGAGGGGTAGGAGTTTGGTAATTGATGGACAGTTAAGTTGGACTTGTACAGTAAGGCAGTTCCACCCCCTTTACGAAGTGGTCTGTCTTGTCTAATGATATTGTAGCCGGTAGGGAGAACTTCTGAGTTAGCTATGTTTTTATTTAGCCAGGTTTCTGTTAAAGCAACTATGTCTGGGGAGTAGTGTGCTATTGTGGCCTGGGGTTCAGGTATTTTATTTTTGATGACTCTAATATTAATATTTAGCATTAAAGATGGTTGGTTTTGCTGCTGTTGTTGATTTGCCCAGGGATGAAGAAAGTGGGGGTGTTATGTTCTGACATTTGTGTTGGAGCAGTTTGTGTTGGACAGGATGGATTTGGGCCTGGGTTGGGGTGGATATCCCCACTTATGGTGAGCCTGGAGTTAAAATGGTTATACAGATGTTGGAGTTTGGTGAGGAGTGTGAGAAAGTATTGTGTTTTTTTGGAGTAGGAATGAGAGCATATGCGTTTAGTTCTGAATTGGTCCACTATGTAGTTCTTGAATAATTGTGGGCAGATATTATTATAATGTGTGGTGTCTGTATATGAGAGTGCATAATGCAGTATTGTGCTACTAAGTTTAGGGATATTACTAGAGTGATAACTTGTGGTGTTGTAAAGAATTATGAGACGACAGGCTAGACTTAGTTGTGTGATAGTCATGGTTATAAAGTTTAAGTTGGTTCTAGGTGGGGGGGGGTCTGAATAGGAATTATAGGGTTGCACTATATGCGGATGGGGAAGTAGTGTGGGTGATGTAAAAAATGCGTAGTGGGAATGAGAGTGATTGGGAGTATTTTGTGTGGAGCAAGTTGGTGTGGTATAATGTGATATGACTTGAGGAGCTGTGATTGGTGGAGGTGATGTTAGGGTGAGCTGTGGGTGTGGCTGTGATTGCTATAAATGTAGAGGTAGTGGGGGCGAAAGGGAATAGGGGGTAGGGCAGGGGAGTGGAGAGAGCCCGAGCATTAGCGAGGACGAACGGAGTGGGGCAGAGCCCACCAAGACAAGAGAATAAAGTAAGTATTACTTTACAAATCTGAACACTTTAAACAAATTCCTGAGGTCTAATGGCTTACCAGCAAGCAGAATGTAATTGCTGAAGAGCACTTGTGTCCTGTTGGGAGACTAGAAATTTAAAGATGACTCCATGCTCAGCAGGATTTCAATATAGACTTAGTATTGGGAGAGGGAGATAGCACAAGGGGTGCAAACCAGGTGGATATGTACTAAGTATCTTCAAAGCACACTTCCAGAAGTGGAGTTAATGTGTAATTATGGAGAAGTCCTCTGCTGTGCAGATTCCTCCAAAGGATGATATCCTTTCTACAGAACTGGTCAGCTATGCAATGTGGGCCGAATAATAACAATAATAATAATAATTAAAAAAAACAGCTGCTCAGACTTCTCATTTACATTTTCCTGTACCTATGTGAAGACTCGACAGGCATGCAATTTAATAAGCAGCTTCAGCAGTGCTGTAGCTGTAATGTTATGAGACAGCCCCATTTCTGGAAAATGACAGGGCATGCACCACAGATAGATATTTTCACTAGTGTATCTGGACTCTTGGCTTTTGCAGGATATGCTGCAGGGGACACCAGTACTATCCATACTAGAAGGCATTCTGGAATATTGATGGCTCCTGTAATAATTCTTCTACCATTTAAGAGATACACTTCCACAAAGGGAAAGATGGAAAAACATCCTGATGGGCTTGTGATTGCCAGAGACATCATGACTGTAGGTCATTATCTTCTATGTGAAAACTTCCTGGTGAGTACCCCAAGATCCTGGGCCATATGTTACTATCTTTTCTTTTAAATAAACAGGTTTACATATTCCAACTATTCATATACAGAAAGAAGGAACAGAAGGATAGACCTTATCATGCTGAGTAAAGTTGGGAGGGAGCTCAAGGAAGACTCGGAACAAGCAGAGTTAATGAATGAATACTTTGCGTTAGTCTTCAGAAAAGAAACAAGAGAAAGGTGTCTCACTTTGAAGGATGCGTGGAAAAGTGGGAAAGCAGTGGATAGATAGCAGGATGGAGAAGGACAATGTGGAAGGGAAACTGGCTTCCCTAAGGGTGGACAAAACCCATGGACCAAATGGACTACCTTACAAAGCTCTCATGAGCCTGGGCAGTATGCTGAAAGACTGACTGACTGAGGTCTTCAAAAGAACACTGTCCAGTTCACTAGTGTCTGTGGACTGGGTGAAGCAGGTAGGGTGCATTTGTACAAATGTGGAAGAAGCAAGATTTATTTGAGGAATTGCAGACCTATTTATCTAATAGGAGGAGAAGCCTGCTTCAGTTTCAACTTCGGGTTTATTAAAGGGTTTAATCACTAAGCATTTGCACAATATAATAGAAAATAACTAACTAACTAAATAAATAAATATACAGGTTACATTAGGAATAGAAGCTGGGTCATTGTACAAACGAGTGGTGAAAAAGTAATATTTCTGGGAAATCTTAAAAGAGGTGATGTGAAATCACCCCCCTACAACTATTTAAATTTATTGGCCATCACACTGTATTCCATAGATCTAGAATACAAAGTGCCCACCCCCTTTCAATCTAACCTGCTCTTTTAAAATTAGTGGCTCTCCACTTAGACAGCTAAAGCTTAAGTTAATGCCTCTTACATATCTAACTGCTTAGTGCACACTGTACTGCTTAGGAAATTAACCAATTTCTTTTTTCCATCTTACCTTTAAAATCTGCAACATCTATTACAAGACACCAATTACTGGACAACCCACATTCTGTCTCTCAGTAGTCATCTTGGGATTAGCGCTTCTGTTTTGTCCTGGTGAGAGAAGGAGTACAGGGACATTATTTCCTGGAGACTGCTGATCACCAGAAACCTAATAACTGCTTCATAGGTGACAGCTTGGAATTTTTGATTATATTCTACTCCTGGTGAACGAAAGAGCAGAGTGGATTGATTCCTGACTGTTTCTGATTGGGCAGTGACTGTTTGTGCTTGAAGTTTCTGATTGGTCTGGTTGCTATTCAAGGCATCTACCAGGGAAAGGCTACAACAAGCCTACAGTCCCTTGCATCATCTGGGACTAGACTATGGGATCATCAAACAGGCTGTGGCCTGCTTCTCATCTTGAGAGTGGTGTGAATGTTTTGCGAATGTTTTGCTTCAGATAAGAAAAGAAGCAAACAAAGATTGTATCCCAGCAGGGTGAAACTGTGCTGAGATCAGCACTAGTAGTAGCCAGGTGGTAGCCATTCATGCAACTCCCCTCTTTTCATCATTCTTGACAAGCTAATTCTTTGTTCTCAGTAAGTACTGACTGATTTGTTTCTAACTTCAAAATATATGCTTAAATACTTTGTGCTTAAATTTTCAGGATCTGCTTATTAGTTTCCACTTAAGTGTTTGGCAGTGCCATGTATAGACACAGACATCTTGAGTGATATTTTTCCTGTAAAAGCACGATTGAAATTTCATCAATTCCTAGTTGCACACAGGACAACTAATTAGCAGTGACAAGCACTTTCCCCAGAGTTGCAAACCGGATACTCCTGACATTGCTTTATATTCTCACTCCAACTGTCTAATTTATAAATAAGGGACTGTTGCCATGGATATGAACTTTCCTACTATCACTGTTACCACCTGGATGGATACGGGCATTTTCAGACAATGGAGAAATTGCATCATGTTTACTGACAATCAGTTAATTCTCAAACAAACTGATATGGTATGTGAGAGATGTACTTACACAATGTCAGTGGATGCAATGCTCTCACATAAATGTACTCCTAATGTCAGTAAGGTCATGAGTAGTAAACACTCTGCACCCAGCACACACAATTCAAAGCAGACATATAGAAGTACATATGCTGAGGCACTTAAATGTAATGTTTCTAAAGCACAAAGACCTCCTAGAAGAAGTACACATAACAAATACCTTCAGCAGCCTTGAGTGCAGTCTTTCAAGACAACACCCACATCGTCACGTAGAGTAACATCTCATGGAGCTTCTACATCTAAGCCCAGAAGGCAATCCACCAAACAATCCAACATTCTGGTCATTGGAGACTCCATTGCGAGACAAACTGATGTCCCTCTCAACAGGCTGAGTAAGGAGAAAGCCACTGTCAGTTGCTTATCAGGGGCTAGGATCCACCATTTTATGCCTGCACTCAGTTCATTGGACCACAAGTATCAATATGGCGAAGTCATAGTCCATGTAGGAGTAAATGACCTGAAATGTACCTCCCTAGAATATATGAAGCGAGACATCATGGAACTCACAGAATGTGTTTCCCAGGCTGGTATGAGCTTAGCATTGAGAAGCATTTTACCTTCTCCAAGGATGATGCCACAATACAAACAAAAGATGACTGACTTTAATAATTGGCTTAGTTTCTGGTGCAATATTTGTCATCATGGAAATTGAGGTCAACAGACCACGCTGCTTTGCCAGGGATGGTCTGCACCTCTCCCCTCTAGGATTTTGAATATTAGCTAAAACATTGTCTTCCCCCATAGTGCCTTTTTAGGCAATGCCAAACTGAAAGTACTTCTGACATAATAAAGTAGAACCAAGAAAATCTCAATGCCAAGAGTCTAAACAAAAAACTCCACTCCCTAGAAGCTCTCTTCACCTTAGAGAATGCTGACATCTGTGCAGTCACTGACACATAGTTCAAAACCACAGAGAGAACACCAACAGTGCAAGGTTATAATGCCTTCTAAGCATTTAGAACAGTTACTGCACAAACAGGGATTAAAGATGGAAGTGTCTCAATTTACATCAAAAATAAATATACCTCAAGGCTCATCAAACAGTACAATACACTTAGGCTACTCCATATTCAAACCACTATAGGCAAAATCCAATACCATTTCCTTGCAAACTATAGGTCCCCCACTATGACCCAGGAAACCCATACAATGTATTTAAACTTAGTGGAAACACTCACCATCCAACCTAATACCATATTCATGGATGACTTTAATTACTTCCCACTATTAATTGGAAATTCTATATGACACCAACAATATAGGCACAGAGATTCCTGGATTTTGTAGACACAAAATCCCTGGACCAGAATGTCAATACACCAACCAAGGATGCAACCATACTGGATCTGGTCCTCACTAATATGGAGAGTGCTGCACACCCCTTAGTGTAATGTCTTCCCTGGTAAGGACAGACCACAAAATGGTGTCCTTTGAAGAAAAATAAAACACAGACTCACAGCTAACCCTGGAATATTCAGGAGCTACTCTAAGGCTAACTTCTTGATATTAAGTGATAACCTGGCAAAATTTCAAGCCCCATAAACCCTGAGAACTCTGCTGCCTATACAGAACTGTTCACAAAACCCTATACACGCATGTTAGTAGCTGCACAGAGGCACCAGATCCAGTATGGTTGCATCCTTGGTTGGTGTATTGACATTCTGGTCCAGGGAGTTTGAAAAAGTAGAGAGCTAATTTAAAAAACAAGATGTCTCACCCACCACTGTTGCCAGTATTTGATGGGCACCACTATGTGTTGTCCCCACACTGGGTGAATAATCAAGGAGCCTGAATCCTCACCACTGACACTGCAGAGGGATGTGCACTTGGAATATGCTCAGTATTTACAGATGCAAAGCTCTCTGCATCAAGGACAATTTCCCTTAAGAGCACACATGGAGCACACTCAGCCTGGGGTCTGGCTGTCTGTATATCTGTCTCTCTCCAGATCCCCAATAAGACTCCCCACTGGTACAGCTGTAGGATTAGGTCATCAGCTGAGTGTCCAAGCCAAGTCTTTCAGCACCCTCACTGTCAACCCAGTGCTTCATGTCCCTGCCCCAACTAGCTAAAACACACACACACACACACACACACACACACACACACACACACACACATTGAGAGATTTAATTTTCACAAACACACACCTGGGAAAAGCTGGCACATGTTTACCTACTGCACCCCCATTCTGACCAGAGTATAAGGTAATTATCACTGCCACCAAAAACTTCACAATCAGCTATTTTAAGGCCCTTAACAAAGGGTGTTCAATTATACTATGCAATATTAATACTAATACAAATGGTATTTGTGCACCAAGATGGCTAGGCCTTCTGGAGTAGCCCACACAGTGTCAACAAATAAATATACTGTAAGTACTCTCAAAGGTTAGATACTAAGGACCAGCCACAATAAAAGTTTTACATATATTTAATAATAAATAATAAAAGTACATGAAAACACTAAATATATATTCACAGTAAACCATAGAGTTCAAATCATGGAAAATATTGAAAGCAACATTGATGGACAGACTATACAAACAAAGAAAAATAATCTCTAAACTAAGCACTACATTTCTGACTGAATCTAAGAAAATTTTACTATTCCCTAGTAACTTACTTGGGGAAGGCAAGATGAAATACGTGAGCATTCTTTCTAGTCAGGCTCCCATACAGAATACTCTATCTTCTGAGATTACTCACTGTAAAATATAATATCCAAGATGACTTCCAGAATGACCTCATCTGGTCACCCTACTCTAGGTTCCCACAATATCTCCTTTTGAAGTTTGAGACGGGACTTTCTGCTACAATACACATTTAGAGCTTTTATGGCAGTGCCTAGAGCCAGAAACATTTACAACACCCCCTTTACAAAAGCTAACAGATAATGGCTGCTCGCAGACCTACCATCTCTGGACCTACTCAGTATTGTGGGGTGCCATTCAATGATTTAACATTTCATTTACATTTCCTTTATTTTTCTTAACATAAGCTAGCTGGTTAACCATAGCTGTGCCAGAGTCCTCTGTTAAAACATATACATTTAAATCAGCTACCATAATATTACCATAATGCATGCACATTTCTCTTCATTTCAGCAGGGTGCAATGTTGATGCATTTTAACACAATTAACACAAACAAAGCTCAATACATTTTCAGTACAAGCATCTGTACAGATCAGTTTGATATACTAATGGCATATAATTATGTATTAAATTCCAGGTAGCTGTGCTGGAACAAGTCATACATCCACTGCCCTACTTCTCCCTGTCATGGCTGGCAGTACCTTCTATTGTCACACAAGCCACAAACTCAATAGGCTGTATAACAGAAGGAAGAAAAGCATGGCAAAAATTAGATGGTGCAGTACCCAGCAGGATAAAAGCACTCATCAAACTAAACAAATAACTCAGAGGACAAATAAAATCTACTAAAGCCAAATTTGAGGTACCTTTGGCCTCCTAGGCTAATGACAACTACAAGGCATTTTTTAACTATTTCAACAACCTCAGAGGCAATGCACAATTGTGTCCAGAGCTCACTGTAAATAAAGCCACCTATACTGAGCCAGAAGATATAGCAAACCTACTGGCTGACAAATTCAGCTCCAACTTTCCCCCTCTTTCCCCCTCAACCTTCCCTCAGGAAATACCATCAAATATAACTCCCCCTGCTATCACTAAGGAACAGGCCCTTAATGCTGTCTCTAAAGCCAAGAACACTGCATCAATGGGCCCAGAGAATATCCCAGGATGCCTTCAAATAGCATGAAGCATGAACTTTCAGACCCTCTGTAATTGCTATTCAGCTGTAGCCTCCAAACAGGCTTTGTGCCTCATGAATGAAGAACAGCAACAGTCATCCCTCTGCACAAAGGTGAGCCATCTACAGACCCTGGAAACTACAGACCATAAACCTCACTTGTCTTATATGCAAAGCCATGGAAAGAATTATCATGAAAATGATTAATAATGATATAGTAACCTCCAGATACCGGAACCAACCTAGTTTGGTTTCACCAAGGGCAGGTCATGCTTAATCAACTTGGTGGACTTCTTTGAGAAGGTCTCTGAAGCAATGGATGAGGGCAAAATGGTTCATACTGCATACCTTGAACTGGCCAAGGTATTTGATACAATACCCAACTTGGGCATTGTTGACAAAATCAAGAGGTTAGATACAAACCCGTATGTCACCCCATGGATAGCCAACTGGCTCACAGACAGGATCCAGGAAATTAGAACTGGGGAGTCCACCTCTACAAAGAGGCCAGTCACAAGTGGAATCCCTCGGGGAATCAGTCCTTGGACTGCTCCTTTTTGGCATTTACTTCTCTGAAGTCAAAGTCAGTGGTCTCTGGTTTACTAAATTTGCAGATGATTACAAATTAGAAGTTGTCATTGTCATTGAATCCCAGACTGACACAAATCTTCTTCAGGAAGGGCTGACACAAACAAATGGTGTCAGAGCCATAGACTAAAACTAAATACCAATAAATGCATAATAGTAGCCTCCATGAAGTTATCCACCTGTGGTAACTATGATATTGACAACACGCCCCTTAGAGTTGACCCAGTAGCCAGGGACTTAGGGACACATATAAACAGTAATATAGCTTTTGACCATTATGTATCTATAGTAGTGAGGAAATCATTCTATGTTGCATAACTTATAAACAAATGTATGGCATCTAGGTCCAAGGAAGTCAATGCGCCACTGTATTCTGCATTCCTCAGACCTATCATTGAGTACAATGGCCCCTTTGGCATGTACCTAACCAGGCATATCCAACAATTGGAATGTCCACAGAAGTTCCTCACTAAATGAATATACAAGGTATAAATAAAATGTCCTGTGCAGGCTGCCTTAAGGGCCTATCCCTGTGTTCTGTACAGCCTGCTGAGGTGAGATTTATGCCTGGCATACAGGGCATTCACAGACCTCATACTGATGGACCTCTTGCATATCCACAAAATAAACAGTACCAGGATTAGCCATTCTAAAGACTTGCACATTGCCTGTGATGTAAATAGGACCTGCTGGAGAGACAGGTATGTATCGCAAAGACTACATTGTCTCCTGAATAGGCTCCCCATCCATGTGAAGCAGAGCTCCTCCCTTACCCAATTCAAGTGTTGGATGGGGAACAGGAAATTCCTTTCTGGCTTGGTACCTATGTCTCTAATCAGCACAGGCAACCAATAAATGGTTCATCTCCCAGGCCCCTGCTTGAAAATGTTTTTTCTCCTAAGTCCCTGCTTACACTTATCAAGGGTACCAAAACTTGTCAGAGATTTGGGATGTATGGCTAAGTTAAAAAAAGCCCTTGTGGTTGTTAGCCTGGTAAACACCCATGAACCTAGGAAGCTATGAACAGCACTCAGGTGATTAGTTCTGTCAAAATTTCTGACATGAAAGCAAGATATCTTAATCACAGCAGACATCTAGTCCTTAATTGTCAGCCGACCATCAAGGCTAACATTACGTTTCTGCAGTTTTGATGCAAGCTTCAATATTCTGCCAAAAGAAATACTAAATAATGAAAGTGCAAAGGAAATTAAACCAGGTTCCTATCAGTTTGTCAAAACCTCACCAGTTCAAACACCATATGGTTGAACTGTGAATTTCGAAAACTGATTATCGCAAAGCTGCAAAACACCAAATTCTTTCTCAGGGAAAGAATTTGGTGGGCCGTTTCTGTGGATTTGTGATTTTAAGCACTGTGGTGGAAAGTTATGGGTTGGGTTCAGGTAAGTGTGTGATTGTGCGGACGTTAGGCTTAGGGCATGGGTTTAGTGAGTTCGGGTTAGGGCATGGGTGAGGTGGGTGTGCGACAGTGACAGACAGGGTTAGGGCAAGATAGGTGAGTTAGAGTTAGGGTGTGGGTGAGGTAGGTGTGCGATAGTGACATCAGGGTGGGATAGGTGAGTTAGGGTTAGGGCATGGGTCAGGTGAGTGTGCGATAGTGACGGACCTTAGGGTTAGGGTTTGGGTTAAGGTAATTGGATAGATAGTAGTGTATGTACAGTTTAGTGTAGGGTTAGATGTAGGATTTTAAGTGTATGTGTGTGGATTGCTGTTTTATTGGTGTGCTTGTGTTGTGTGTGTGTTTCTTGGAACAGCGATTTTTTTCCCTGAGAAAAAAATTGCTGTTCTAAGCCTTCGATGGTTTTGCACTTCAAGGTTCGAATATATGGTGTTCGAACTTCTGCCATTTCGTCGAAGTGATACAGACCCAATTAAACCTAGGCAGGCATGTTCACCCAAAGAGCCAGTCTTTGACATGTTCATTTTCAAAAAGTTATAACAAATTCTGTGACATATACCATCCAGATCAGCCAGTAAAGAACACACACTTGCCATGTGTCCTTGTGAGTAGGAGAGATACAGTTATGCATGAACAATATAATCCCCTTCTTATAATAAGATCCAAAAAATCTTAAGTCATGATAAGAATCTTGAGGGGAAGTTTGGTTGCTTTCCTATGGGACAACAAACTCCAGAACAGCCAGCATGGGTTCATGCCCAGAAAGAGCTATTCAAACCTGATTTGCTTTGATTATATGGTTACAAGCAAATTGAATTAGACTGTACTGGTAAATATGGTTTATTTACAAACTTTTCCAAAGTCTCTGGCTTGGTCCCACAGGGATCTGTTTGAGACTCCATACTGCTCAACTTTGTATTTTTATGTTTGCAAATTAATAATAATTTTTGGTTATATAAATATGCTGATGACATTAAAACTGTGGTATTATTAACATCATTATCGGATTATTTAACTTTCAATTCATATGTGTGCAAAGTACTTGAATGGAATGAATTTGAAATAAAACGAGTCTCAATATCACTCTATCTAAGGGTGGTATTATATATTTTAGTCATTTCAGACCTGAAAAGTCTTTTATTTTGCGAGATCATGTTATACAGAAACTGACCAAATACAGAGACCTTGGTGTATATATAAATTCTAACTTAAGGCAAAGGCATGTATGTAAAGGGCCTCTTTCAGAGAAAATTTTCAACCATTTCTGTTGAAATTATTTACAGTACATTTAATATCTACAATTTAATACAACTCCTTATTTTGTGCATATTCAAGAGCTGAGTTTAACACATTGGAAAATGTTCAATGAAAATTCACTAAAATAATTATGGAGTACAGGACAATAATTTAGGAATGTTTAGCTGCACTTATTTTCTATCAGTTTTGCTAAATGGTGAGTTGTTGCAATCAGGTCGAACTTCTCATGGGGCAAATTATACATTTCAAATAGTAAAATGCAAATATACTTTTAGATCAAGGTTTATCACCTAAAGTATTGTGAGGTCATGGAACACACTGCCATTGCAAGTATGAAAATATAATTCACTAGAATCATTCAATAAGCATTTAGATCCTTGGTTTGGTTTCAATATTAAACTCCCGGACCTAAGAGCCTGCATTATGACTTTCTTAAATCATATCAAAAATATGAAACTATGAAAACTAATTTTATACTGTATGTATAACTGTTCTAAATATTGTTTAGCCATTTGTGACAATAGAATGCTGTTACAGTCTACATACTGCAGACTTTTGAGGAATTGTGAGAGTACGTATGTGTATGTATGTGTGAATCCTAATAAAACACATCTGGTCATCCAGGGTGCCAATATGTAGCATGCATTATATATTTTGCAGTATTATCTTGTAACTTTGCATAAACAAAGTTCTAATTTTGAAGCTCACAGTTTTATATTATTATAAAGTGCAAATATTTAATGCTCCACTTACCACCACCACCACACATTAGAAATGGAAAGTAGAATAACCGTTAACAAACTCCAGGAACTCAAGGTAAATATTAATGGGGGGAGGGGGAGTTATGATACAAGAGGACTGAATTAGGACAGGTGTGATTTATCTCCTCAAAGCTGTGTATGTGTGTAGAAGGGTGAATTTGGGATGGGGGATCAAAGACATCCTTGTTGGCTTTCACTGCTTGCACAATATATATATATATATATATATATATATATATATATATATATATATATACAAAGAAGAAAGAGAAAGTAAACAAAACAAAGTTAAAAGAAAGTAGGAGGGAATACATATCAGAAAATGATTGAAGGTGTAGACCAGTCAGGGGCTGTGGATATGGCCATTCTAGACTTTAGCAAGACACATAATAATTCAGTCCTGCTCAAAAAATTGAATAAGAAAATGGGCAGCCAATGGATTGAACTCAGGGGAAGAATTTAGAGTACAGTTACTCTCTTTAACCAGATCAAGTATATAATAGTAAAAGAAGAAGAACATAAAAAGAGAGGAATAGTACAATATATTTCTTGCAATATACTTTTTACTT
>NC_056745.1:987341975-987494475 GCF_019279795.1 Protopterus annectens | reverse complement strand
GTTATGAAGGGAGAAGTGTAATGGAAAAAATGTTTGGTGGATATTTTATTTTGAAGCTCGCTTCATTTCAGTCTGCTTTTAATGACTTATTTCCTGCCAACATGGCTAAGTGCATAAAGTTCTATTGTGCAATTTTGACTTGATTTGATTCAAAAATAATATAATACTCAGGGAGACAGGACTTTGATCATCTTGTCTCCCATGTACAAGTGTTCTCTGCAATAAACAAGACTATTCTTTTCTGCTGAACTGCATTGTCCGAAGTTATTTGGGCACCTTAACAGTTTGAAATCTCAGATCTTGTGAACTGTATATAGATTACTGAAGCAGAAATTGCCACTGGGTCCATTTCTGACAGTTTTTCTGTCTGGCAAATCTCTGTCTTGCCATAGCATAACTCTATTTTTCTCACCTTCAGTAAAGTTTTGGGGTCTCTGCAGGTAAACATTACTAACAATCTATATATTAAACACAATTGTATGAGAGTGGGTTATATTGTATGTGAGCAGGGAACCTGCATGAGAGTAAGAACTAATTGTTTAAATAACAATATAAAAGATTTTAGTTGAATTAGAGTGGGTTTAATCAAAAAGTAACAAGGACTAGAGTATCCTTGCCATAAGGATAGAGTATCCTTAATATGTATGCAGCAGGTTTTAATCAAAAAAGCAAATAATTAAGGAACAGAGAGGATTCTTACTAGAATGAGAGTGGATTTATAATTGTAATCACATATCTATCCACACTGGTATGCAAGTCGATCAATATAAGTGCATTAAAAGAGTCAAGAGTTTAGGACTCCAGCCAGGCATATATTTCATAAGTATGATTGAGACAGCTGTAATTACTTGATAAAATGATCTGAAGTCACTAAAAATGATAGGGCACTGCTGTTCCTAGAAAGAGGAGATTTCAATAAGAAAACTAAAACAGAAAGGTAATAAAGTACCTGCCTCTTTTTGGTCAGCCTTTAATGACGGGCAAAAAGAATCTAAAAATAAGGGAAAGGAATCTGTAGTAAGAAGTTTAAAATACAATCCAGCTATAATGAAAATACAGCTAAATACATTACAAAAAGTGCAGAAGAAAAATCCCATACCTGGGGGTCTATATCCGTTATAGCAATTAAAAAAAAAATAATAGTTAATCAGCTAGATTATTTTTCTTTTTCTGATGACTGACCTCTGAATTCTTTTGCCCCCCCCCCCAACCATATGATTGGGTCTATATTATAAGCGCAAACGCTTAGGCTGTTGAATATGGCATGATCGACACCTATTAAGTGAACGCACAATTCAGTGAAACCTCAAAACGTGAAAATACAGATGACCAAATTGTTTTGTTTGGCCAACACCGCTCCACCCAGTGACGAAAATAAAATATACTTCCCGCTAAACTGCTCGCTACATACTACCCACCCAAACAAAATAAATAAACCACATACATACAATAACCTAAACCCTACTTCTAACTCTACACTAACCCTTACATACACCACTATGTATGCACTTACCTTAACCCGCACCCTAACCCTAAGGTCCGTAACTATCGCACACTTACCTTAATAAGCTATACCCAAACAAAATAAATAATCTACACACATACACTTAACAAAACCCTACTTCTAACCCTTACATACATTACTATCTATGCACTTACTTTAACCCGCACCCTAACCCTAAGGTCCGTAACTATCGCACACTTACCTTAACAAGCTATACCCAAACAAAATAAATAATCCACACACATACACTTAACAAAACCCTACTTCTAACCCTTACATACATTACTATCTGTGCACTTACCTTAACCCGCACCCTAACCCTAAGGTCTGTAACTATCGCACACTTACCTTATGGAGCTATACCGCAGAAAGGCCAACTATGCCGAATCGGGATTTCGAATTTTACGGTTTCCGGCATTTGGTGTACTCATGGTTTGTTTAATAGGTGTTGATCATGCTGTATTCGACAACCTAAGTGTTCGCGCTTACAATATAGACCCATATGATCAACCTGCTTCTTAAGAAGCTGACAACCCTCCTTCTCTGACAGGTCAGGTGGACGTACAGAATGCTGACCACCCACTTCTTCCCTAAATACATCTTAAGTTACTTCTAGCACTTCTTTCCATCCCCATGGATCAGTTTATAATACACAGTTTAAACAACACCAACAACAACCATCTGCCATGACACCTTCATATCAAATGTTAGTGAGAATCGCCAGCAAAGGTAAACAGTTTAATCAAAAACATAGACATGCAGCTAATGCAAAACTTTTAGGCAAATTAAAATGATTTTGTAATAAAAGTGCTCCACAGAAAACAAACACACTGAAAAGAATTATAGTGACCCAATTTCCTATAATTACTGACAGAGAAGAATATCAGTGGAATTACCCTTCTGAACAACGTACAGAAGAAGTGTCAAATTCTGATTCATCCATCGAAACTGAAATTGCTAGTGCTCAAAATAGTCCATTGAGAGAAGTACCTAATCCTGCAGCCACTCAGGATAGCAATGCTGATCCTACAACAAGGGTAGTACAACTGTGAACTGCAGTAGATTTTCAAAACATTGGAGATTCTCTCCCTACAGTTTGAACACATTCAGCTAAATATGCCAACATAGAAGAAGGACGTGTAGAACTACAAAACTCTATCACAGAAGATAAAAGAGCAGTTCTGAAAGCTTCAACACTCCCTGACATATTCAAGAAAATAAGGGAAAAGTATGCAGTAGGCAATAGTATTTCAAAACATACAGATGATGGGTTTCTTAATGCTAGGGATAATTTCTAAAAACTATCACTTACAGCATTTCCGATACACCTAACTGGGGAAGAATCAAAGCAATTGTACAAAAAGAAAACGAGTCCATTAATGCATATTTACAACACATGATAGACACATTTGAGGGTCTATATCATATGTTCGAAGAAAGAAAATGTCGACTCACGTTTAGTCGACACGGAAATGTCAAAGCCACACTTCACCGAATGGCCAAATCATTAATTTCTTTTCAAGGGAAAGAAATTGGTTGGCTTTTCCATTACATCTGCCCTTTCCCCTACTGTAGAGTGATCTCAGAGTTAGAATATGTAGTTAGGGGGACGTTAGAGGGTGTGGGGAGTGAAGCCCCCCACTTAAAAGTGTTTATTTTATGGTAGTGTTAGCTGTTGGCCTACCAATTTCTTTCCCTTGGAAAGAAATCATTTATTTGGCCATTCGATGAACTGCGGGTTCAAGATTTTCTTGTCGACTAAAGGTGAGTCAATGTTTTCAGTGTTCGATAATGTAATATAGACCCACATTTGAAGCCTTTTCTGAACATCCAGAATGACCAGAAGGAGCAGCAGCCAGTGGGCTGTCAGCAGCCTTTGTGGAAGACTTGTTACCACCAATTCAGGAACAGATTAAAAAGGTTTGCTTAGACTGGACGAGTTTATGAAATTATGAAATTTTTAATCAAGTGCAGTATGTGGCAGGCCATACAGTTAGTGAAGAAAGGGAACACCAAAAGAAATAAGTAGACGTTCAGCTCCAACAGGTCAATACTGATTCACAGGGATGGGAAGGGGGGAGAAAGAATTGAGGAGGAAGGGGTAGATTTAGATTTTTTTTCTGCTACAAGTTCCAGGATAATATCTACAAAATTTTTACCCTGTTAAATCACCACAAATCTCACAGTACGAGGAGCCCATTGTTCATTGTTTTAATTGAAGACAAGCTGGGCATTGTTGGAATGAATGCTAACTTTCGACTCAAATGAATACATCCTTTCAACAGACAAATTTGTCAAATGCCAAAGCACCGCAACAAGCAGAAAGATGCCCTCTGATTTGGCGTACTGCTTGGCAACTACCAGTGTGGCAACAAGATCATTAGGGCAGCCATGAATGGGATCCCCAGGTATTTCCTTGGTACCAGTGGACTAAGAAGGTCACTTTGTTAATATTATGGTGAGTAACTCTTCTCTTCCTTTCCTAGTTGACACAGGAGCAACTAGATTAATGATTACTGCAGCAGATGCTGAAAATCTCCCACTATCCACAATAAAGGTTTGGGGGAGGAAGTGTCCGCCTATTCAAGGTAGTAAGAAAATCCTTCTATTTTGCTCAACTTATAAGCAAGGACATGGCATCGGGGTCCGGAAAGGTCATCATACCACTGTACTCAGCCCTCATCAGACCTGTCATAGAATATAATGCCCCCTTCAGTACGTATCTGACCAGACACATGCAGCAATTGGAACAACCACAAAGGTTCCTTACAAAAGGAATACAGGGAGTAAATGCAATGTCCTATGCTGATTGCTTCAAAGCCCTGTCTCTTTACTTGGTATCATACCCTGCTTTGATGAATCTTTGCACATTCGCAAAACAAACAGCATCAGAACTACTAGATTAAAAGACCTAAACTTTTGCTTGCGAAAGAAATAGGACATGGTGGAGAGACAGATGTGTTTCTTAGGAAATTCCCATTCTGTGGAACAGGCTTCCTGTCTATGAGAAGCAAAATTCTTCCCTATCCCTATGTGGACCAATGAATGGGTAATCAGAAATTCACCCTTGGTCTAGCTTCTATGTCTCTGATGGACAGAGGCGGTCAGGAAACCACCTCTATATAAATCACATTTGTGGGTCACATTTGAGTTGCATGGCTAGGCTTATAAGGGCCCTAGTGGTTGTTAGACTAGTATACACCTATGAATCTATAAATTGGTCTGCTAAAAGAACAACATGCCTTTATTGTAAGAAATATCTTCCCTTTAAATCTTTTAGGTAGAAATTTTGAATGCAAGTTGCAATGGACTGTTGACTGTACTCCAGATGGAGTTTTTCTTAATATTCCAAATGAACTCTCACTTTTGCGTTTGCACTCAACTGATGTTCTGCAGATGAAGATACCATTTTTGTAGTACTAACAGCAAAAAAGGCTGCACATCTTGTTGATTTGAGAGAATGGAAACACTTCCTCCACATGTCTGGACTACTAATTTAATTGAAGTAGGACTCACCTTTAAAAGTAGTTTTAAAATTTTGTGAGTGCCCAATGATGGTAGTCCAGTATCCCTTGATGGCAGCATCAGAGAAATTAACTGAACCTGTTATTTGTGCATTACTCCAATAAGGAATAATTGTCCCAAACTGAACCCCATAAAATATGCCCACATTACCAGTTAAGAAACCAGGAAAAAACACTTAAAATTTGTACAAGATCTATGAGCAGTTAACACAGTGTTAGTGCTGACTTTTCTTGTAGGCCCTAACCCTGATATAATACTAACTTCTTTTTCTAACTTCTCAGTGGTAGATATTTCTTCTGCTTTCTCCTCTGATCCTCTATACCAGGACAGTCAGTACCTATTCGCATTCACATACCAAGGACAGCAGGACACACAGACATAATTGCCACAAGTATACATAGAATCACCTATTCTTTTCTCTAGGATAATGAAAAAACAGGTAGCCAAAATCGAGTTCCCATATGGATCTACTTTAATACAATATGTAGACAATTTACTTTTAGATTTAAATTCTCATTATGGTTGCAAACCAGATACTAATTTCTTTTGACTAAACTAGCAGAATTAGGATTCAAGGTTAATAAAGGGAAATTGCAGTTATGGAAACCACAAGTTCAATATTTGTGACATCTTATCTTAGAAGGTTCAAGGCAGATTTTACCCTCAAGCATTACTTCTATACAACGTATACCATGCCCTATGAAATTAAAACAGCTGTGGGATTTTTTGGGACTGACAGGTTGCCTAAAATGGATTTCTAATTTTGTAGAAGTAATAAAACCATTATTAGAATTACTGAAGAAACATAGTCCAGAACTCTTGCCCTGGCAAGAACATCTTGAGCAAGCCTTTATTTAGTTAAAAACCTGAAATCCTCCTGCTCTTGGACTGCCAGACAATTCAAAAAGATTTTCCTTATTTGCATGTGAAAGGAATAAAGTGGGATTAGGATTATTAGTAGAATGCAGAAATGATGGTTTTCGACTTACTGCTTATTTTACCACAAATCTTGATCATGTAGCAGAAGCTGTCCCCCAATGCCTTAGGGTGGGGACTGCGATGGCACAACTGGTAGAAGTTACAGCTGCACTTACTCTCAGGGATGAGATCTATGTGGCAGTTCCACATTCTGTAGAACCATTGTTACTGAAGAGCAAAACCCAATATTTATGTAATGCATAACTGTCGATATATGAATGTTTTTTACTTAACAACCCTTCTTTACTGATCATTAATTGTTTAACCCTTAACCCCACCTCTTTAATTCTACCAATCTTGTAGGATGTTGACATTGTTTAGGGATTCTATGATTGCTCCCAGTTTGCAGTCATCAGCAAACTTTGTCAGCCCCAGACCTTTAGTTTTTGTTTGTACTTCAGAGAAATATATTCTGAACAGTAGAGGTCCCAGGACTGATCCCTGTGGAACAACACCGGTCACAGGTCTGCTGCTGGAGGTGGATGGGTTCTATCGGTGAGCCAGTTAGCGACCTACCTAATGATATAAAGGTTTATACCTAGCTGGGTGAGTTTGTCAATAATGCCTAAGTGGGGGATAGTGTCAAAAGCCTTGGCTGTATGCACAGTTTTCCCCTTGCCCAGGGGTCTGCTGACTATATCAAAGAAGTCCACTAGGTTTAACAGGCATGATCTCCCTTTAACAAATCCAAACTGAGTAGGGTCATGTGTTTGGAGATTACCTATATCTTTTTTTTGATAAGATCCATGATGATTCGCTCCATGGCTTTGCAGATAAGGCTAGTCAGGCTAATAGAGCTATAGTTCTCGGGGTTAGTGGAAGCCCCACCATTGTGCAAGGGGATAACGGTGGCCATTTTCCATTCAGCTGGGATGAAGCCAGTGCTTAGACTCAGTGGGATCCAGCCAGATGCTTAGCTAGTTCGTATTTCTATTTAAATGTTTTAGCTATTTAGTAAATTATTTTCCTTTTTGATTTGTAGATTCTGTTTACCTATGCATCTTACTTTATCAGAGGTCGGGAGGTTGACATTGGCATTCATTGGTGGTGAGGGTGTTGTATGGAATTTCAGCAGTCATGGAAGTTGAGAGAACCCCAAATTTCTTTTTGTGGGCTTTAGGCTCAGATTGTGAGGCTTGCCGGAGGTAACACTGTAGTCGGCATGTGTACTGAGAATCGTTTTGTGGGCTCTAAGGGACTTGGTTGATGGTTTTGCCATGCATGGTAGTAAGGAAATGGAGGCCTTTCTGCAGGTTTACAAGGTGCAAAGCATAAGGCTTGTTTGCTTCTGTAATTTTATGTTTATGAGCAGTTAGTGGTGTGATTGTGCAGTGTCATATGCCTGTTCTTTCTTGCATGTGTCTTTTTGAGGAACATTCCTTAATTGGAGTCTTAAAATTAGTTTGTATTCCTTGTAGTTCCAGGTTAAAAGGGTCTGTCATACATTCAGGGAAGCTTTCTGGATATGTTAACTATTTCTTAAGTCTTCTAGTTAATTGTTGGTAAGCACTTAGTGTTACATGATTTGCCCATTTGGTCATATTATAAGAGGCAGAGTTCCGAATTTGGAGAGGGAAAGTTGAGAGTAATGCTGCGTGATAGTGGAAAAGAACTAGAGTTAGTCAATGAAGCACGTAAGTTGGTTTTGTGTTAACTAAAAACTGGACTGTGAACGCCCTGATTAGCTCTGTAGGATGAGCATCTCCATGATATGCTGCTGCAGTTCATTTTGAGGGGTAATGTTTTGCCATAATCACAGGCATAGAATTTTCACTAAAAGGAGAGTTAAGCAGAAGGGCACAGGTAGGTCGAAGTGTCCACCGCAACAAATGATTATTATATCGTTGCCTGCTTGTTGACTGAACTTCTCATGAGAATTGTTGAGTATGCATTGCTTGGTAGCAGTTCAAGTATATGCTCCACAAAATGTAGGCCAGTTACTACAGGGTGGTCAGTTGGACATTTAGCATTGATGTATACTGGGCAGTTTAGCGGGTAAATTGTGGCTATATATATATAAAAAAATTAATAATAACAATAGTTGGTCGATGATTTTATCCGTGGGGAATTGCAAGAATGGGTTTGGGATGGTATGTTCCACTGGCTCAGGGTCCGGGTGCCTGGTTTGTGATGGTGGTGTGTTCAGTTGTCCTTGCCTCAGTTATGATTTGTGGGGAGAAGGGTGGACGCTTTGTTTGTTTCACGGGTTGTCTCTTGACCAGCAAGGTAAATTTACTGGTTAGCTTTTACAACTTGCGGGAATACACAAGTTCACATGTATTGATGTGATGCAAATAGTAGTCTTTTCAGTTTTAGACCGTGACTGGTGCAGGGATACTCATTGCCGGGGGTGCTTTCTTCTTGAGTTACTGCTTTCTAAGCATGTATAATGTTAAATGTGTCCTGATGTTTCGGCCGTTGACCCCTCATTTTGTAAGGTTGTGTCTGGGTTTCTTGTGTTGTTGTGGGGAGGGTGCGAAGGGCATGCGTGGCATACCTCTTGACTGTATAGATCTCTGAGCAGTCTACTTTCCCTCCAGGTTTCGGTCACTTTCTTTTAAATTATTGGAGGCTGTCATAATTAACATTTGTTCAAATTTCCACAGCGTGTCCAAGTTTTGACTTGTAATTTTGTCGATTCCTCCTAGCAGTTTTTGAGGAAAGATACCCAGGCAGTTACAGTAATGGTAGGAGCAAGGAGTCTAGTACAAAGAATTTACAACCATATTTGGCTATGCTCCTCATACAGGTTAACTGTAAAGGAACTGGTGAAGGAGACATTACTGGATATTGCTAGATAACATCGCAAACAATACTTATTCCATGAACGTTATAAAAATTTTCACTTAGTAATGGGGTCCATTCCCATCAAGGTGGTAGGAACTCAATAGACATGGGGGGGGGGAGGAAAAAAAAAGGTTGGGGCATACCTCAAAGCTGTCTAGATTTTGTTAAGAATGGCCACATTCTACTCTGCTCTCTTATCTGCTTGTCAAGTTTGGAAGAGCAGTACAAGTTTGTCTTAAACTTATTGCTAGTTGTAGTTATCGGACTTGTCTGCTACCCTGAAGGGGTGGGAGGGAAGTATTTATTTGGCAATTTAGGTGGAACACTTCGTGCTTTTCTCCCATCATAGCTCAGAGAGGTTGGGAGGCAGGCAAGCATTAGCAGGTAATTCTTTACAGGGTCGCTGTCTTGAGGTAGGTAAGATCTTGTCACATTGGTGTTGAGCCAGGGTCAGAGGTTGCTGAAGGGCTTTGGCAGTAGTAATACACTACTGAAGTGGTTCTTTCAGATGATTTACATTTGTCTTGTCTTTTGAGTGCGTGGTTTGGTGTGGGCTGCTGCATAGTTTGACACATACTCGGAGGGCCGAAAGGACAGACATCTGAGTGGCAGACTTCATACTCTTGAGAAACCGTAATGTTAATATGTAATTTTATTAACCTAAATTTGTAAGAGCAATGCTTAGATGGTCTGAGGATGGGCAGGTTGTTGTTAAATGTTTATGTATCTCAGATGATTTACACTTCTTTATCTTTGCAGATGGTACTTCCATGGGGGTTTCGGGTGGTGGAGTGCTATGCAATGAAGTCACAGAAGATATCAACGCAGACTTTGTATTGCTTAGTGGTCCGAAGGAGGTGGTCTCATTAGGTGATGGTTGTTGCTGCAAAAGGGTTGTGATTGTTGGAGCTTCATGGAGTGAGGTCACAGTTAGTGATACAATTGGGGCTGGGGTCGGGATGCTAACCTCCTCATTCTGGCATGTGACTGTTGGTGATATGAGGGTACTGCATGGATATGTGATCAGGATTAGTTTACTTGAGTGCAGAGTGCATGTCTGAAGATGACTTATGCTGCTGGGGGATCCGTTGGGCTCTCGGTGCTGGGTTTGTAGGAGCAATGGTTGAAGTTTCCTCCTTGGGTGGTTGGACCCAACAGGAAATGGGGGGGTGTTGAGCACATTTGTGTTCGTACTTAGTTTTATGGTGTGTGACATACAATTTGGTTTGAAGCTATGTATTGTGCAGGAGGGGGAAAAGGGGGGGGGGTTGTAGGATGGGCCCTTTGCTCTGTGGTCCTGGAGGGTCTGAACTTGTTGGTGGGATCAAGCTTTCGGGATGGCAGTGGGGTCGGTTGGGTACACAGCATGCAGTTCAGCTGCTGGTTTCCTATTGAAGTGGGGTCACAGGGGTGTGTAATACCTTTTATCTGCACAGATTCTGTCGAACAGTCGATTTTACTTCATAGTTTGGTTCATTTTCATGAATTGTGGCATCTTAACAAATTATGGCAGAGTTAGAACTGAGTTGGCTTAGTGGGCAAATGCAGCTTGCTGTAGTTGACATTGTTCTAGGTTCAATGCTTGGAAAGGCTAAATTTGACAGTTTAAGTGGGTTATTTGGTAGGGGTTTTAATAAGTTGGGTAGTTTACCAGTGTGTTGCCTGGGGGTTAATTCATTGGGATGGCCTGGGAGCAGATAGAGAAGGTTTGGTCATGGGGATTTGCATTTGTTTATACATTTTACAGGTGGGTGGGGTATGAGGGAATAATTTGGGGGCGGTTTGTGGTTTGGTGGTGACAGGACGAATCGGGGATGCTGAGATCTGGAGTTTCAATTTAACATCGTCTAGGTTTAGTGGGTGTTGGATTTGGGGTTCATTTCAGTTGTGTAAGGTGGCTACAGGAGGGGTCATGTTGGCTGTTTGTGGAAGTATATCACATTGTATTAAGGTCTCAGGTTTGATGCATTAGTTTGGGTCACCTCTTTATAAGTCAAATATATGGTAAGGTGAGACTATATTAATTAGGTGTGGGTTACAGCTGTCGATGGGAAACATTTTGATAAAGTTTAGTTATGACAGGTGGGGGAGCATGGTAAGGCATTTCAATTGGTCAGGAGGAGGTAGCTATGATTAATTAGTTGCATGAATGACAAGGTTGAGTGAATTAATTTGGTTAAGTGGGCACTGGTAGGCAGTGTAGCAGAAGGTTGAGAGGGAAGATGAGTGGTAACTAGTGTAGTCCAGATTCAGATTTGCTGTATCCAGGACTGTATGTAAGCTTCTGAGCCCCCCAAAGCTTTCTGTGTTGGAGGGAAGACTTCAAGCTTATCAGTGGGAGTGGTAAGCACTAGGTAACCTATCTACCACATAAGGAGTGGTTCTGGTCCAGAAATTGTAGTTATTGGCCGTTTGGGCAGTTTTTCCATCTCTCTCAACTTTCTGATTTAAAAGCCCTCATTTGCACTTGTTTCCCCCCTTTCCTGTAACTAGTTTAGTCCAGATACAGATTCTTAGTTTTAGCACTTGAATTTGCTTATTCATGATCAGCACTTGTTCAGAACATGTAAGCACTAAATAACCTACTAATTACTACAGCACTCAACCTTCCTTGTTACCTAGAGGAAAACAGTTTTGGTACTTACTTTCCTCACTTGCTTAGAGAAAAACAGCTCTTGTACTCACTTTCCTCACTTATCTAGAGGAAAATAGTTTTTTATTCAGGCATGTCCAAGGGTCAGCTCCCAGTGTTCTCTCCTGTCTATCTGATGAATCTGGGCATCTTGGGGCAATGTAGAAATTGCCTCATGTACACAGACAACCCTCTTCTCCTACCACCTAACACTACAACCTGTGAGAGATGCACTTATCTAGCCAAACTGGAGGTAAAGCTCTCTCCAATCAAGACTCAACTTGACAGTTAAGAGGAGAAGGTAAACACTTGCACCACACCACACTCATCACATAGTCTCACTAAATCTACACCACCAAAATCCACACATAGAAACACAAAAACATTCACAGAGGCTCTCAATAATAATCTGCTCAAGCAACAGAGACCTCCAAAGCAGAAATGCAAGCAACCTCCACCCCCCCAACATAACCCAAATGACACACACCCCGCAGACTCAGTGTGCCACTCAACCACAGCCAATAAGGCAAAACAATGTACCCAACACACTAGTCATAGGTGACTCTATAGTCAGGCGCACTGATGTCCCACTCACCAGGCCAAACAAGGAGAAGGTTACTGTCAGCTGCTTGTCAGGTGCCAGGATCCACCACATAACCCATGCACTCAGGTCACTCCACAACAAGTACAAATATGACTCTGTCATTGTCCATGTTGGTGTGAACGACCTGAGATGTACCTCCCTGGACTACATGAAAAGAGACATGGAAGAGCTCTCCGATCTTGTAGCCCAGGCAGGTATGACCCTAGCCCTGAGTAGCATTCTGCCATCACCCAGAATGATGCCGCAGTACAAGGACAAAATGATTGACTTCAACAATTGGCTAAGCTTCTGGTGCCATTCTAAAGGGATCCAGTATCCGTCTGACTGGGATGACATAGTCGACAGACCATGATGCTTTGCCAGAGATGGCCTGCACCTGTCTCCCCTGGGATTCCAGATACTGGCTAAGGTTCAAATGACAAATTCACCACCATAACAGAAACAGGCAAGCAAAAACTGAGGGTGATGCTACTCAATGCTAGAAGTCTAAATCTCAAAATGCACTCACTTGAGGCACTCCTTAAAATGGAGAACATCGATATCTGTGCAGTGACTGAGACCTGGTTCAAAGCTCCAGAGAGCACCCCTGCACTACCAGGCTATAACTCATACCACACTTTTCGGACATGTAACCTGGACCGGAACACCAAAGGCAGAGGTGTGTCCATATTCATTATGGATATCCACACCTCCAGGCTAGTTGCTCAGCATAATGCAGCCGAGGTTATCCAAGTGCAACTAACTCTGGGCAAAACTGCAATCCAAATTGTAGCTTGCTACAGATCACCCACCATGCCCCAGGATTCCCACTCCTCTTTTCTTGATGTACTGGAAAATAATAGGTTTCAAACAAATACCCTAATAATGGGCGATTTCAACTACCCCACCATTAACTGGGACAACTACTCATGTACCAACTCCTTTGCTCAACGCTTTCTGGAACTCATAAACTCCAATGCCCTGGATCAACTTATCCACACCCCCACCAGGGGAAATAATATCCTAGAGCTAGTCATTACCAATATGAGTGACTGGGGTAGGGTTTGAGGTTCCACACCTGAAGTCAACGCCTCATTGGTCCGATCCGACCATAAGCTAATTACCCTAGATATCCACATCCTGCCCCCATCCCCCATTAAGGAAACCATGGTAAAAAATTTCTCCAAAGCCAACTTTATGCTTC
Source organism: Protopterus annectens (assembly GCF_019279795.1). Classification (NCBI taxonomy): domain Eukaryota; kingdom Metazoa; phylum Chordata; order Ceratodontiformes; family Protopteridae; genus Protopterus; species Protopterus annectens. The sequence goes on along the minus strand of NC_056745.1, from coordinate 987,481,262 downwards.
TTAAGAAAGAAGTGGTGAACTTCATGACACCCATGCAGATGGGCAATACAGTTACAACTACTGAACCCTACACAATTGCACTTTATAAGCACTTACATGAGTCCATGGATTGTGCTACCCAAACAGACCCAAGATGCTATCCTCCAAAAAAAGGAAGCCAATCTGGTGGTACTCTGCCATAAATAAATTGTACAACAGAAGGAAGAAACTGTTGCAAAAGAGAGTAAAATCTCATGAGTGGAGGTGCTCCCTGGTCAGCCTCAGTAAAAAGCTGCAATCCCTGATAAAATCCTCCAAAGCTAGTTATGAAAACAAAATCACCACTGATTATAAAGACAACCACAAAGCATTCTATAGTTATGTCAAGAATCTCAATGGCAACACTCAGATCTGCTCTGAGTTACAGCACAATGTCACAAAATATACAGACCCAACTGATATTGCCAACATCCTGGCAGATAGGTTCTGTGCTAACTTTACCCCCCTCTCACCCCCTAAAGAGCCCATCTCTATACCGGAAGAATGCAAAGTTCCTGTAATCACGGCTGCACAGGTAAAAACCACACTCTCCAAAGCCAAGAACACAGCATCCTTGGGACCAGACAACATCCCAGGCTGCGTTCTACACAAACTACAGAACGAACTGGCACCCCACCTAAGTACCATGTTCAATCATAGCCTCACCTCAGGGTTTGTGCCTGCTGAATGGCACACACCAACGGATATCCCACTCCACAAGGGAGGAGCCACCAGGGACCCCGGGAACTACCGCCCTTTAGCCTGATGAGCCTGGTCTGCAAGGCCATGGAACGCATCATCATGGAACTTATAAACAAAGACATTGGTAATCTCCAAACTCTGGACCCCACCCAGTTCGGGTTTGTAAAAGGCAGATTATGTCTCCTAAACCTGACAGACTTCTTTGAAGCAGTCACCAAAGCCGTAGACAAAGGTAAGGTGGTTCACACAGCCTATCTAGATCTTGCCAAGGCTTTTGACACCATCCCCACTCTGGAATTATAGATAAACTCACTAAACTAGGTATAAATCCCTATGTCACAAGATGGGTTGCCAACTGGCTCACTGACAAAACCCACACTGTGAAAGTAGCAGACTCCAAATCCGACTTCAGACCAGTGACAAGTGGAGTACCACAGGGTTCAGTCCTGGGTCCTCTCTTGTTTGGTATCTACTTCTCTGAAGTACAGGCTAACTCAGAATGTCTTTGGCTAATGAAGTCCGCAGATGACTGCAAACTAGGAGCCATAATCAAAACTCCTAATGATGTGGACATCCTACAAAAGGGCCTCACTGAGACAGATGTCTGGTGTCAAAGCCATGGCCTCAAGCTCAATGCCAAAAAGTGCATTATCATCCCCTTTGGTAAAAACTCTGTACCCATGAACTACAACATAGGCGGTAGTATACTTAACACCAAAGGTGTGATAAGATATGTTGGGACACAGGTGGACAGTAGTTTCTCCTTTGATAATCACATCGCCACAGTAGTCAGGAAATCCTTCTACGTGGCACACCTCATCACAAAAGGTTTCTCATCCAGAAAAAAAGAGGTCATTGTTCCCCTCTACTCATCACTCATTAGACCCATTATAGAGTACAATGCCCCTTTTGGTATGTACCTCACTAGACATCTACAACAACTGGAAAGGCCGCAGAAATACCTCACAAAGAGGATTACCAGCCTCAAACAGATGCCCTACGCAGACCGTCTTAAAAAACTCCAGCTTTACTCAGTCGCATATCGCCTACTCAGAGGTGATCTCTGCCTAACATACAAAGCTAAGTCAAACCCAGAGCTGTTGGACATGCTCCACTTAAAGAAATCCCAATCCCTCTGAGCTACACGCTCTAGGGACCTAAACCTTGTCACCACAATAAACAGAACATGCCAGAGGGATAGATTCCTGTCCCAGAGACTTCCCATACTCTGGAATAAACTAACTATCTATATCAAACAAAGCTCCTCATTAGCACTCTTCAAGAAAAATCTTGATGATTGGATAGGAAATAGTAAATTCATCCCGGGGATCACCTCTGTGGCTCTGCTCGACAGTGGCACAGGAAAATAATTTTCTTGGGTGGCAAAAGCCAGGGTACCTTTTTGGCGGGGCTTGTATAGGTCCCAGGGCTGATAGCCTAGTACCTACCTATGAACCTATGAACCTATAAGATGGACGGTCTTGCCTATTGTCAAGATGGGTTTTGCTGCGGGTATTGGGGTTGGGATATGGAGTTCAGGGGGTTACAATTTCTGTGAATTTATGTTATGATGGTATTTGGTTATTCTGAAAGTATTTTGAGGGACATCAAAGCTAATATGGTCATTATGTGTTATGCTTGTACTGGATAGTTGGAGTGACGCCGGGATTGCTTTTGGATTTTATGATATAGGGCTGTTAGGATGATGATAGACAATTGCCCTGCTATGGTTTCACGTGGCATTTGGTTTAATGTTTTGATGTGGTGTAGGGCAGGTACTGTATCAGGGCTCATTACAGGGTTAATATTGGCTGTTTGAATGAGCGAGAAGTTATTTATGCAAAGTTATGATTATTTAGTATTAGGAAAAGGATCACCAGTTAACTGTTAGTCAAGTGGCGTTTTTTGCGCATATGACAGGGCTTTTTGGGTGTTGATAGGGATTCCATTGGGTTTAGAGTAGTTGGGTACACTGTATGATGTTTGGCTGCATCACCCCCTTTTCCTTTGGATGGGTGGTCTGGCTGTTGAAATTCTGCTAGGAGAGAGGGGGAACAGCCTGGTCAGGCTGGTGGGCAGAGAAGAGGGACAGGCTTGGCCTCTTCTGTTCCCCCTCTGGTGGTTGGATGTTTAAGTGGCAAATATAAGCTAGCTGAGGTAAGGAGGCTGCTTATTTGGTTGGAGGTGTAATTCAACAAATTGTATATTAAGTGAGTTCTTGGATGCTGCTTCATAAGTAAAGTAAGTCAGTTAAGGTATGGACGCTGCTTACTGGGTCAGGATGAGTAACGTCACACTGTCCTGACTTATTTGGTTGTATGGGTAACTCAATAAATGGTATATGAAGTGAGTTGTTGGATGCTGCTTCATAAAGTGACGGGAGGTATGGATGTTGCTTCCTGGGTCAGACTGAGTGTGGTCATGATGCCCTAATTAACAGTACATGGATGTTTATACTGTGATTAAAATCAGCTTTAAAAATTTTTTTTTTTTTTGGGGGGTGTTTTCTTTTATGGATAAATGACCCTAGAGATAGGGGATGGGACACTGTTGCTTTGTCTAGGTTTCTGTTTTATCTATAGATCTTTAAAAAAAAATGATAAAACGGTATCACAGTTGAGAATTCTAAGGTTGTAGGTCCAGTAACTTGTGTGTCATGAACAGGGGAGGTTATCGTGGGGGGGTTTATGGCTTTTTTTTTTTTGAGTAGCTCCGTTTCATGCTCTCAACTGGAGTTTGGGATTTGTTGGAAGTGGGGTAGGTTACCGTAGCTGTTTTGAGGTAATACCCTAAGCTGCAGTGGTGGATTGATTTCCCTGGGCTCTGGGTGAAGCAGTAATGAGTGACTCAGCGCATGCACCATACAAACATGTGCCATATAGAGCTCACAAGATTCGTACAATTAGAAGAATTGTAATTTTAAGTTTATAAGGTGGTAGAGGAACGTTTTCCCATATCTGGTGTCCCAAGAACATGCAGTCGATACAGTTTTATTTACTGGGTTTATGGATTGGGTACAGGTCTGTCAACGGTATGGGTACAAGTCTGTCAGTGGTACAGATTTCACAGAAAGTTCAGAGGCTGCTTCAAATTTAGTCAGTTCATTGTGGCTAGATGAGGAGGAGCCAGTTCTGGCTAACTAGGGGCAAGGCATTAAACTGCAGTTCAGAAAGAATGGCAGATATTACAGTTTAAAACTTCCTGCATTACCAGAATTCACTTTAGTGCAAAGCCTGTTATGCTATCAATGCTCTACATTTCCGGGAGGCATGTTAGATGAGTTTTTGAGTTTGGAGGCTTGGGGTGAACTGGTTTGAGTGCAGGGTTTGGTCCTGTGTGGTTGATCAGTGGTCGAGGCAGGTGCTCCTTTGCAGCAGCTAGTAGCTTTTTCCCAGATTCCGAATAAGGTGAAGTAATGGCTGCCACTGCGCATGTGCATGCGCATTGCGGAGCTAATTGTCAGAGTGGGGCTGTAATTCTTAATTGTACAATATTTCACAGAAGGGGAGTATGTCTCAGCTGTACCGAGTTTTGCAGTATATCCAGATTTGTAGTTCATATTGTTGTGCATTTAAGTAATAAATCATGTCAGATCGAAGTTTGAAAATGAGGACATATTGAGTTTCGGACTTCTTGCCTTTGGAAAATTCATGATAAGGCAAGACCTGTTTGTTATTCTGTTAACTTTTTCAGTTTCATGAGTTCTGCTGGCTTTCTGTGAGGGTGGGGACAAGGTTTGGGAAGTTTTTTTTTTTAGTTCTTATCAAATTGCTGTTGCTGGAAACCATCAGCAAATTGGGATTAGTGTTTTACTCATTTTAAAAAATAACTTTAATCAACAGCAAAGAGGTTTTACTGACATTTTATGAGCCTCTTTGTTGCTCAGTTATGAGTTACTTGAGCAATGTTTGCTCAAAGTTGTTTGCTCGGCAACTGTTTGCTTACTACAATTTTGTACTTGTTCTGGAAGTGGTGCTTTACCTTTTATCCTTCGGCTTTCAGGAGTATTTGCTATGTTGAGATTGTCTGAATATGACTTCCAGGGAGGATCCCCAATGTTAAATGCAGTCTTGCAAGATCAGTCAATCTACTTAGGGACCCTGCTTGATGGGATATAAATACTCTCTCCTTAACTGGTATGGCTGGATGTTTTCGCCATTTAACTATGGCTGTTAAACTTCTAGGGGAGTCGGTCAAGTTTATAATTTAATTACATATTACCTGTTAGTAGTGTAGTGGTAAAATCTTCTTGATTTGTATGGAACATGCTTGCTTCATAGTTACAGCAAACTGTCAGGCTGAGGGACCGTGTTGCCCCTATGTTTACCATCACAGGGGTGCAAACTCTTGATATTGGGAGCTTCTGGAAAAAAAAATACTGGACTACCACAAAATAGATGGTAAACCTAAAGGTGGGCCCCCAACTGGATCAACTGTTATGGTAGAAATGTATTCTCATCCCATGACATTTCTGTCCAAGAGTTAAAGGGTCATAGGCTGGCTTTCCAGTTTTGTCAGTTTGAGCCTGGCAATTTGTTTATGGCAGCAGCCAATTGCAATCTGTTGGACTGTATTTTATTACTAGTCAGGCGAAAAATGTAAGAGCAGATTTGCCCACAGGATGGGCTTTATTGTGCAGACCCACACAAATCCTTTGGTTTCTGCACATTGTCACAGTAGCTGTATTCTCTACAGCTGTAAGGTTGCGAGTTTGCATTCCCAGTAAATTTGAGGATCACTTAGGATAATGTCTGCTGCATGCTGCACTGTTTCTGTTAGGAGGGGGACAGTAGAGAAGCCTTGAGATGAGTGGTCTATGGGAGAGGGCGGAGGGTGAAGCTGATGAATATATAAAGGAAAGAGTGGTTTATCTTCACTGGTTAAATACTGGGGTTATGTGGCAACTTACTGGCTAGTCATGAAAGCTGATAGTTACAAATGAGGTCAGACCTTTGAGTTAGAACTCCTACCCTTTGTAAACTGATGTTATTAAAACACTAGTCAGATTATCTGCAAGACTGGATAGCACTAGTTTAAATGGGTGGCAAAAGAAAGAGAAGATGAAATGGAGAGAGTGAAGGGAAAAGGGAAGTAAATAAAAAAAACTTAGTTTGGGGCTTTTGCCCCATTTTTATTTATCCTATTTTTATTTATGGCTTTGTCGAGATGTCATGCTCTGAGGGGAATGGTACTACTCACATACGAGACTTTTCTATGGAGTTTCCAGACTGGACAGCTACTTTAAAGCTGGAGGTAAGGGAGGTGGTTTCGAGAGATTAGTTTGACGTATAGACAAAAGATGAGACTCCCGTATTTAATTAGGGATGGAGCACTTCTCCTTTCTTCACCACTTACTGCAATTTTACATATTATCCCTGCAAGGGTAATGTTAGGAGGGTAATGTTGGTAAAGCAGATGATGAACAGGGAGGGAGATTTAAGCTCATTAATTAGGCCCTTTAAACTTTGGGTTTTTCCATTTGGGGTTCTCATATCTCACAGATAGCATAATGTAGATGGTAAAGCAGGGGTCATTGTGAGAAGGTTTTTGCTGCATAGACACAAGGGGTAGGGTTTGAGGTTCATCGTTGTTTCAGTACTGGTAAGGCAATGTGATTAATCAATTTTCTTTTGCAGATTGCAGAGATGTGGAATTGAGTGGGCTGCGATTGGTGACCCGAAGGAAGGGGATTCGGAAGTGATGGAGCCTGTTTTAATGGATGTCTGGGTCGCTCGGGTGATGTACAATAATGTCAGAGAAGGGGTGTGCTGAATGAGTAGCGGTCAGTGCCCTAATGAAATGACTTTGAAAGGTAATGTATTCTTCTTGTGTTGATTTTGACTGTTGGAGCCATGCACAATGGAGTTTCAGAGGGAGGTATGTTTGGGTCAAGGTAATGCAGGGCTGGGGGCTGTGTATAGGGAGTTTGGGGTTAACAGGTGGGGTAGAATCACAACAATCATAGGAGCATAGGAAGCTATGAGATTAATGTTTTTAGGACCCTTGTAGGCTATCCAAGTTCATTTGGTTGGTGGGAAGAATTTTGATGGGAAGATTTAGTTCTTTGACAGGCTTGGGAGCAAGGAAGACATTGCAATTGGTAAGGGGGATGTAGCTGTGACTACTTCAGTTGCATGAATGACAAGGCTGAGTGAATTAATTTGGTTAGTGGTCACTGGTTTTAAGGATCAGGGTAGGTTAAGAGGGAAGGTAGGCTGACTTTGACTATTGTCAGGATGGGGTTTGTTGTGGGGATTGTTGTTGGCAAATGCAAAAAAAAAAAAAATAGCAGTGGGATTGTGGCAGGTTTTAATTTTCTTTGTCTAGTCATTAATTTCATTGAGACCTCCTGTGCTGGTAGAAGAGTGATAATTGTAGCTATATACTAAGACCTTGTTTTATTTTGCAGAGCTATCTGTTGTAATGTTACTAAGGGAGTGGGGGATAATTTTAGGGGATCTTTGGTAGGACATTTAATTTGCAGGAGTGCTTTCCATCTGGTAGTATTTGCATTTATGTATTAGATAAATGAGATATGCCTTCGGTGGGGGATAATGGTTTTAAGAAGTTGATTAATGAGTGTGTGGAGCATTTGCAGTCTTGTATTTTTCAGATCATTCTGACTGCGGATTGGGACATGGGGAGTTGGTAGTTACTTGGGGGACTGAAGAAATGTGAACTTGACAGGGAAAGAAGTACATGAGGAGAGTTTCAGCTGATGGAACGGTGCAACAGGAGGTCACGGGTTGCCAGCAGTGCAAAGAACATTGAATTGTTGGCTTGCTGTGTTTTTCTTTCCTGCAGGTACAAGGTAATGTCTTGTTTTGTGTGATCTTGTATGGGGGGATTCAGTGTGGAATTGTACATGGTACTATGGGTAGCGGGGGGCTTCTTTGGAAGGGGTCAGTTATTATTGCAGACATCAGGGGTACGGGATTAGTGAGTTGCATTGCATCAGTTAGACTTCTGAGTTAGATGGTGGGGTTTGATGGGAGGATTTAGTTTTGAGTTACTGCAGTTTCAGGACAGACTGGACAGGGTTGATTCACTATATTCTGGATGGTGATAGCGTGTCGCGGATAGTGTGAACTTGTGGCATCTTAAAATAGGTGAGGGCAATGTGGCTTGGTAGTATGCATTTGCATCGGCAATATTTCAGTGTTGATGAGCTCAGCAGTGGGTCCCATTGGTTGGTAAGGCTGTTGGTATCATTGTGAGGCTTCCTGTGGTTGGGCGTTATAGTTTAATTACATCATGGCAGTAGTTATGATAGGTGATGAGGTTATGGTTTGCTACCTTAGCATGAGCCCTTTCTTATTTGCAATGGTGATGGACAGGCTGACAGACGAGATCAGACAGGAGTCCCTGTGGACTATGATGTTTGCAGATGACATTGTGATCTGTAGTAAGAGTAGGGAACCGATGGAGGAGACCCTGGAGAGATGGAGATATGCTCTACAGAGAAGCGGAATGAAGGTCAGCAGGACTAAGACAGAATATATGTGTATGAATGAGAGGGAGGATAGAGGAATGGTGAGGATGCAAGGAGTAGAGGTGGCGAAGGTGGATGAGTTTAAATACTTGGGATCAATAGTTCAGAGTAATGGATAGTGTGGAAGAGAGGTGAAGAAGAGAGTACAGGCAGGGTGGAGTGGGTGAAGAAGAGTGTCAGGAGTAATTTGTGGAAGACTAGTACCAGTAAGAGTGAAAGGGAAGGTCTACAAGAGGGTAGTGAGACCAGCTATGTTATATGGATTGGAGACAGTGGCATTGACAAAAAGGCAGGAGTTAGAGCTGGATGTGGCAGAGTTAAATATGTTAAGATTTGCACTGGGTGTGACAAGGGTGGACAGGATTAGGAATAAGTATTTTAGAGGGTCAGCCCAGGTTTGAAGGTTTGGAGACAAAGCCAGAGAGGCAAGATTACATTGGTTTGGACATGTGCTGAGGAGTGATGCTGAGTATATTGGGAAAAAGATGCTAAGGATGAAGCTACCAGGTAACAGGAAAAGAGGAAGGCCTAAGATAAGGTTTATGGATGTGGTGAGAGAGGACATGCAGGTGGTTGGTGTGACAGAGCAAGATGCAGAGGACAGGAAGAAATGGAAACAGATGATCCACTGTGGCGACCCCTAACAGGAACAGCCGAAAGAAGATGATGATGACCTTAGCATAGGTGAGGGGTTAGTGGTTTGTTTCAGTTTTAAGCGTTTGGCAGTTTCTGTTAGTTATGGATAGGTTTAGGGGGATCCAGCTTGGTTAGGGAGAATAGGTACACCTAATGATGTTTGACCTAGTGTGTTATTGGTGGTTAGATTGCTGGAGTTTGGTCGGAGACAGGGGGAACAGTCTGGTTAGGCTGGTGGGCAGAGAAGAGGGGCAGGTTTGCTCTCTTTTGTTCCCCCACTGGTGTTGGATGTGCAATTCAATAAGTTGGGAAAGAAAGTGAGCAGTTGCTCTGGATAAGTTAAAAAGCAAGCTGAGCTGCTTATCTGGATGGTGGAGTAATTTAATAAATTGAAGGTGAGCGGGGAAAGCCTGCTTTGTTATTGCAAAGACAAGTGAGCAAGTGTGGGGGGGGGGCGAGCTGCTTATCAAGGGTGAGTTGGTTACGCTGCCTTGTTAGTGCAAAGATAAGTGAGCAAGTGGGGGACGCTGCTTATCAAGGGTGAGTTGGTTACACTGCCCTTATGATTATTTTTTGTTTTCTTTCATGGATGTTATTATCATCTGTGTCATGTTTTTGGTTGAAGTTTATATTTATTGGTTAATAATCATGTTTATGGAAGTTTAATAAAGGTTGTCAAATGTAATTCGGTGTTGTATGTTTATTGACGTGGGCCAGGACAAATGAGGTTTGGAACAGACTTTTGTCCTGGGACATCTTCAAGTGGGGGCTAGGTACATAGGTTATCAGGAATTAAGAGAATAAGGGGAGGACAGGATTAATTGGGATGGAGGGATGTTTTAGGATGAAATGAGGTAAGCTTAGAATGTGGCTTAGGGTTTTGTCAAGTGTAATTAAGGCAGGAGTCACATTTTTGGTGTGAACTTGCTTCCCTCCCTCCCTCTTGTTATTGGGAGGTTTGTGGTTATTTCAGTTTGGGGAGGTGGAGGGCAGAGAAGAGGGGCAGGTTTGCCCTCTTCTGTTCCCCGTCTGGTGTTGGATGTGCAATTCAATAACTTGGGAAAGAAAGTGAGCGTTTGCTCCGGATAAGTTAATAAGCAAGCTGAGCTGCTTATCTGGATGGTGGAGTAATTTAGTAAATTGAAGGTGAGCGGGGAAAGCCTGCTTTGTTATTGCAAAGATAATTGAGCAAGTGGGGGGGGGGCTCTGCTTATCAAGGGTGAGTTGGTTACGCTGCCTTGTTAGTGCAAAGATAAGTGAGCAAGTGGGGGACGCTGCTTATCAAGGATGAGTTGGTTACGCTGCCCTTATGGTTATTTTATGTTTTCTTTCATGGATGTTATTATCACCTGAGTCATGTTTTTGGTTGAAATTTATATTTATCGGTTAACAATCATGTTTATGGAAGTTTAATAAAGGTCGTCAAACGTTATTCGTTGTTGTGTGTTTATTGAAGTGGAACAGGACAAATTACATTTATAAGAGATAACAAATAAAGCATGTTAAAGAAGAGAGTTGTAGGATAAATTCTAAAAATCTTCTCTCAGGGAAAGCTAATCAAACACTTTTCTGTTTTTAGGGTACTTTGCTAATGTTTAATGTAAATGGTTCATGGTAAATGGTGCAGCAAGCTAAGCAGGAAAACAACTAACATTTCATAGCTTGCATGCTGATGTCATGCTTACTGAATACAAACAGAAAGATAACTTCTACCTCCACAAAAAAAAGGCTGACCACCAAACATTCTCAAAAAAAGCTAACTAAAATAAATGTGTCATATATAATTCATATGAATCAGGTAAACAACTGCTTTAGTTCATCACTGCTATTCTTTAAACTATCTGTACCACTATGTTATCAAGTTACTCAGGCTGAACTTTGTCTCACTGTCTTTTATGGAACATACAGTGTTTGTAATATGTGCTTTAGTAATGACAACATTCAATCTAGTATGACTAATGCACCAGAGAACTAGTCTGTACTTCTATCCACTGCTTCTATGGGAGATTACATTTCAATATGTTTCCAACAACAAGACTGCAGTTGTCTTTATTAAGCATTTTATTTTTCATATGGGACCACAGCTGCATGGCTGAATTCAAACTACCATAAAACAACATGCTCTGCATATCCGAGGCTTTAAAAATTATCCTGGGGGAAAGTTCAGGAGTTAAAAAAACTAGGCATACAGCTAGACTTCATCTATACCAGACAGAATATTACATATCTGTAATCATGCATTTACGTAACATTTGTTTACTGCTAACAGCTCTCTGAAAAACAAGGCCACAAGGCTGCACTTGCTGATACTGTAAAATGGATACATAAACTGTTTTCACTTATGCATATCCAGATGGAAATAAATTCTGCACATTTTGAATGATTTAGAATCCTAAACCCAGTAGTCAGGGACTTGGGGACACACATAGATAGTAATCTAGCCTTTGACCATCATGTGTTTGCAGTGGTGAGGAACTCATTCTATATTGCACAAATTATAGACAAAGGTATGGCATCTAAGTCCAAGGAAGTCATTGTTCCACTGTATTTGGCATTCATCAGACCTATCATTGAGTACAATGCCCCCTTTGGTATGTACCTAACCAGGAATATCCAACAAGAGAAACGTCCACAGAGGTTCCTCACTAGAAGAATACAGGGTGCAAGTAAAATGTCCTATGCAGACTGCCTCAAGACCCTATCCCTGTATTTTGTCTCCTACAGGCTTTTGAGGGGAGATCTATGCCTGGCATACAGGGCATTGTCAGACCCCACTCTGATGGACCTCCTGCATATCCGCAAAACAAACAGCACCAGAATTACCTGTTTTCAAACCTTAAACCTTGCCTGTGATATAAATAGGTCCAGCTGGCGAGATAGTTATGTATTTCAGAGACTACCACATCTATGGAACAGGCTCCCCCATCCATGTGAAGCATAGTTCCTCCCTAACCCAATTCAAGTCCAACTTGGGCATTTGGATGGGAAACCGGAAATTCCACCCGGTTTGGCACCTATGTTTCTAATGAACACAGGTAACCTATAAATGGTTCATCTCTCAAACCCCTGCTTATACTTATCAAGGGTATCAGAACCTGTCAGAGATTTGGAATGCATGGCTAGGCTTAAAAAGGCCCTTGTGGTCATTAGCCTAGTAAACAACTATGAACCTATACATTTTAGCATTTCTCAGTGATGTCATGATATAAAGTAAGAAAATGCACAATTTATTTTTAATACACACTCACATTCTTGTGCATGAACACACAGACACACAGACGCACACATGCATACAGACATACACATGCATACAGACACACAGACACACAGACACACACACACACACACACACACACACACACACACACACACACACACACACACAGATATGCACACATCTGTATGTATGTATATGTGTATATGTATGTGTATGTGTATTTGTGTGCGTGCATATACAGGTAGTACGCATACATATATAATTATGATTATAAGTCACTGTAATGAAAGACCTTTATACCAATAACAGTTAAATTGACAAAAAATCAAATATATTAACATCAATCTCTTTCAGAAAGCCAGGAAATACTACTCTGTAAGTTTCTGACAGAAAAAAAAATAGTTTACATTTTTGCAGGGGGCTCATCCCTCTATCCCATTGCCCCCACAGATGTATACATAAAAAACATTGTACAGGGGGGCATCTCCTAGTATCACCTACCGTGTGACTTTGCTCAGACTTGGCAGCACAATTTGACCATCCTGACATTCATTTCAATTATATACAGAGTCCAAACTTTATATATATATATATATATACAAAGACAAAATATGGAGTGGCATATTCTCGACCAAAAAAAAAAATTACTGACATTTACTAATCCCAGTAGTAAGGGATGCCTCACTGGAGATGAAACTGGTTGATAGCATCTTGTAATAATACACCTCTGATAGCTGACACTTTCGTAGAGTTCAGTAAAAGTGAAAATAGACTTTCTCAAATGTAGCACTTGAGCGGTAACTTCATTCTACTGAAAAAGGACTATTTTCTAAGTCTATAAATGGCTGCAGATCATGAGGGGAAACTTACTGTGATGACAGACTGGATTAAGTAGTGTGAAAGAACAGTATGTGACCAGCCTACCATTAACCACTGTAGACCATGGTGGATGAATAAAGGTTGGCACATCGAGAGTGAGTCAGCTGACTGAATGCAATTTCAGAGAAAGTCAATTCATCACTGAAATTCTGACAAAACAACTTTCGCCGACAGAGGAATTTTTCTTTTTTAACACTGTTGTGCGACCTTGGAGTGGGTATATATAAGTTTGGGAGGTATGTGGGGTGTCCCCTCATATGAGGGGTGCAGGGTGGCTTGCTCTCCTAATTCTCTGTAAGGTTTGGTGAAAGTTATTTTGGCATAATTTTTGCCAAACTGACTTTCCCTGAATTTGCATTCAATAAATCAACATGATTCTAGCACAACAGGATGCAAGAATTCCGGACAGAACTTTCACATTTACTAAAATGAGTCATATATTATAATTATGAGACTGCCTGTACCATTTTTCTGTCAATATCTTCATATGTATTATTTTTATTTTTTCCTGTTTAATTGGTACATGCTCTAAGTACATGGCAGCTAGAAAACACCATGTATTGAAGTGATTTGTCCAGAATCAATGAGTACCGTGATGGTAGAATGAGGGAATCAAACCCAGGTCGTCAGGATGAGGCTTGATAGTTTAGTTGGTATCTGGGTAAGTGCACTGGTGCTTCTCTAATCTTTTTAGCATGATCCAGGCCACAAAGGTAACATTAAATGCAATTTATATGTCACAGGAAGTTTTTGTGCCAAACAGTGACATGAGTTACCCTTCAGAAAGTCTATAATAGTGTACAATTTCTGGTCTTGAAATCTTAGAAAATCAATTTTTACACAATCAACTCTTAGCACTTTACCATTCTTCTCTGACAGACTAGTCTTGTCTGTTTCTAGGAAACCATCAAAGACATTATGCTTTGTGCTGACCTTTCAAGATTTGGAAGGAAGGCTGAGTCTTTCTAAAAATAGCATTTTTCTAACATGGCAAGGGCTGGCTACGCTGTTTATAGATTATCACTTTGACCTTCTTGTCAATCTTTTATATAAAAACAACTTGCTTAGCCCTTCTATTTTTTAGCTTGTCAGCTTTTCAGCTTTTGTAACGTGAAGGTGAGTAACATGGATGATGTTTCTTCGATATTTTAGCCCCACTGAGTACATTTTTACTATAACTTCTTTAGTCATGTCTTAATGTAAGAAGTTAACATTTTTGTCTTGTATTTGACATTTTCCTGTTGTTTCACTAGTTTCACCTTTCCTTCCTGCTTTGTCACTCACTGACAAAGCCAAGTTATGTTTTTTATACTCCTACAAAACACTGTTAAGGGTTTAAGAGGAATTATTAACCTATAAGTGCTGAACCACAAACCATTATTTTTCTAGGGTGCATCTGACACTATGGTAATGGGGAAACAGATTTACCCTGGATCAAATAGGAAGATTAACACTAGCTAGCTATCTAATATGATATCTGGATGATTTTTTTCTTGCTGTGAATAGACGATTTTGACTTACACACACTACATTGCTGCATCTAATGTGTGCTTTGTAAAGACTTGTGCATTCAGATTTCATATGTTGGACAAGACCAGATTCCTGCATCCTCTGTATTCCTGTTAACAAGACTGTGAAAATGTACAGCGCTTTGTTGCAGGATCTGTACATGTCTCAGCTAATTCCTTATTACTTTCTCACAGGATCTGCAGTTTTCTCAACTAATTCCTTATTAATGAATAGCTTACTGGTGATGACACAAAACTTGTAGAGTGGGATGTAAGTGTTATTCACTTAAACCCTCCCTCAACCATATTTCAGTTACCAATTAATGTGTCCTGCAACCTGATGTTAACAAACCAAAGGAAAAGTCCGTCACTTTCTGGTTAAGCAATGAAGAAGGTAATGTCCCTGGTCATGAAATATGTTGCCTTTAATACTTCAGTCTGAAAGTTTGTATTCTACTTTATTTATTGCTTATTCAGTCAGCAAATACCCCTGATTTGAAAAATAATCCCTGAAAATTGGAGGTTATCTTTGGGTCCAAGAGAGCTCATCAATGGAGTCTGAAACCTTTTAGGCAATTTGCAGTCAATTTGAATGCATCAGAATACAACAGCATGTCATGTTTACTTACATTCTAGGTTCCCCTTCTGGCCATTATGTGGTGATCATTACTTAGTAGGGATCTTTCACTATAATCACGTTGTATTACACATCTGCATACTCATAGACAATAGGAAATCCATCAGATTATACCAGACCACTAAGTTTCACTCAAGTATTTTGGACAAAGCAAAAATAATATGGAGATAAAGGCACAGAATCACAGACACTTTTTAAATGTTACTCTAATTTACTTCAAAATTTAATAGAATAGCAAGTACTACATCAACGAGCATTTTCTAAACAATGAAATGTAAGAATCTCTGATGTTTGGCATTAATGACAGACTGTGATCCTCATTAATTTACCAGAAAATCAAAACATTTATGAAAGCCAGGGCAAAATATTAGAATCAAGGACAGTTGAAAGTTAAGGAGTACATCAGGTGATTAGCATTTGCTACACTGATAATTTGTTGATGGGTTCAAATGAACCAAAGTGGATGATGCTTATTGTGAACTCAGGATTATGTCACAAGGACTTTCCTGGAAGTACATTGTAGAACTTGTTATTTAGACAATGACAGTTGCATGTTCATTGTGAGCATGTGTGTGCATTCTGTGATGTAGTAACAATCTACTCACAATTAGTTTTTTGTTTTATGTCCACTAAGTGACAGGATGGTCTCAGGCTCCCCTGTAGCCTTGAGCAGAATAAAGCAAGTACTTGAGAATTAATGAATGAATGAACATTTAAGTACCTGTGCCTGTAAGATGATATCCTGTACATGGTCTGTTCTTCTCTTTAATCTTGGTACAGAAATACATTTGAGGAAATATTCCAATACATGTTTTGATAGGGTTACAGGATTTCTAATGA
The DNA here is from genome assembly GCF_019279795.1 of Protopterus annectens. Lineage (NCBI taxonomy): Eukaryota > Metazoa > Chordata > Ceratodontiformes > Protopteridae > Protopterus > Protopterus annectens. The sequence continues at coordinate 987,465,333 of NC_056745.1, read as the reverse complement.
ACTTCTCAATAAGCATGTCATATATCCTTTAGAACTATTTTAACAGCAAAAATAAGCAAAGAAAATGTAAAAAAAGATCTATGCAGTCAAATCAAGACTAGGTTTTAGGTATGGCTTTATTAAGAAGAAACTGCAAGTGATCCAAGGAAAGGTGGAGTAAAATTGGGATAGAAGCTTAAGATTGGGTTCTTAGGTTCATATGTGTATACTAGGCTAACGACCACTAGGACCCTTAGAAGCCTAGCCGTGCAACCCAAATGTAACCTACAAATTTGATTTATATCTGATTTATAGGGGTGATTTAATGACTGCTTCTGTCCATCCGAGACAGAGGAGACAGACCAAGGGTGAATTTCTGATTACCCATCCATTGGTTCAAATTGCACTTAAATAGACATAGGGCAGAACTCTGTTTTACACTTAAGAGCAATCCAGAGAAGAAGGAATTCCCTGAGAAATATATCTCTCTCCAATAGGTCCTATTTATGTTGCAAGCAAAATTTAGGTCTTTTAATCTAGTAGTTTTGATGCTATTTGTTTTGTGGATATGCAAAAGATTCATCAGAAGAGGGTTCAGGGATACTGTATATGTTAGACAAAGAACACTTCTCAGAAGTCTGTATGATACCATGTAAAGAGATAGGGCTTTGAGGTGATCAGTGTAGGACGTTGTGTTTACTCCATGTATTCCTTTTGTACGGAACATCTGTGGATGTTCCAGTTTCTGCATGTGTCTGGTGAGGTACATACTGATGCAGGCATTATACTCTATGATGGGTCTGATGAGGGTCAAGTACAGTCATATGATGACCTACCTGTGTCTAGACGCCATGCTCTTGCTTATAAGTTGCGCAAGATAGAAAGATTTTCTTACCACCTTAGACACATGTTGGTCAAATGCTAGGTTGCTTTCTAAATGAGTTCTCAGATCCTTGATTAATGAATCAACTTTTAGGGTTGTTTTATTGATAACATAGTTACTCAGGGTGGCAGACATCCCAAAAGGTACTATAATGCATTTCTTGGTATTGAGTTTTAAGTTTGGCACCAGGCATTTGTCTGTGTTAGAACTTTCTGAAGGGTGTTCTCATCTTAGAAGGATTCAGTGACTGCTCCCAGTTTCCAATCATCTGCAGACTTGGTTAGCCAGAGGCCTTTGATATTGGCTTTGACATCTGAGAAGGAGATGCCAAAGAGGACTGGGCCTAGCACAGAGTCCTGTGGGATTCCACTGGTGACCAGCCTCTTTATAGTGGTGGCCTCACTGATTCTAACCTCTTGAGTCCAACCAGTGAGCCAGCTAGCTATCCAGCATGTTATAAATGGGTTTATACCCAGTTCCACAAGTTTCTTGACAATGCACATGTGGGGTATTGAATCTAAAATACTTTAGCCAGGTCTAGGTATGCAGTATGGACAGTTTTCCCCACATTCAAGCCTTAGTGACCTTTCCAGAGAAGTCTACCAGATTCAGTAAGCATGACATTCCTTTGAAAAAGCAAAACTAGGATGGATCCAGTGTCTGGTGGTCTCCTATGTTCTTGCTGATAATTTCCGTGATAATTCTTTCTACGACTTTGCAAATAATAAATCAGACTAATGGATCTTTAATTTCCAGGATTTGTTGAAAGTTCTCCCTTATGAAGGGGGGTGACCATCACAGTCCTGCATTCCTGATAAGTTGTATTTTAGACTGTTCAGGAGGTATCCTGGGATGTTATTGGGGGCCGAATGAGACTGTGCTCTTGGCTTTAGTGAGCGCAGCTAGTACATGCTCTCTAGTTATAGATAGAGAGGTTATGTTTGAGGGTATTTCTTGGGGGGGATGGTTGGGGGTGAAAACTGACTTAAGGACAGATAATATTTTGCGATATGTTTTACACACACACACACACACACACACACACACACACACACACACACTAACACATATACATGTATATGTGCAGCATGTTTGTGTGTGTGTGTGTGTGTGTGTGTGTGTGTGTATGCGTGCACATAGCTATATAGTTAGTATGGCAGATAATAATAGTACATGTTGTTTTGTCTTTTATAGAAAGAAAACATGTGATATGCATCATTATCAAACAGCACCAGCAAAACCAACAGTAAAGGCTTTTGCAGAGATGGCAAATATACAAATCATTTATCAAATGGTAGTCAGAATATTCCAGTTCTATAAAAAATTAGCATGGCAAGGAAATATGCAAGCATGCATACTGCTAAAACACAAAAAAGTGAGTGCTGTGTTTTTTGCTAAAATATTAAATCAATCACTGAGCAAGCTTCTTCTGTGGACTGAGATGTACGATATGTTTATTTTGTTCAGAAGGAGACATGAGATTCTTAAATCTCACTAGCCAATGAAAATTTGTTGTATGTCTACTGACACTTAAACTTCTGCTATTCTGTACCCAGGAAAAAATAAGCCTACCGACTACATTTTATACTTATGCATGTATTATGATTTATTCTCTGTTCTTGTAATTGTAGTTATGTACCAACTTGTGACTGAAACGAGTCAGTAGATCAGCTTACCCACCCAATTATCAAATTGTAAATAAATTTAAAAAATGAATAAATATAATGCATGTTGTTCTAATAATAAAACTTTGTATAACCATTGTGAAAAGTTTTCATACGTATTTTCTGACCTCTGCTTTATCATATTCAGGGATTTACAATGCCGAAGCCTAATGAATATATTTGCCTTGACAAAGACAGAAATTTAGAAAATATAGAAAGTAAAGATAAATCATAAACCATCTGGAAAGAATTACAAAAAACACCTATATTTATTCAAAAAAGTGTTTTTAGTTGAGTTCCCTTAGTTAAGTGGAGAAAGTACATTTTTGGAATAATCTTGGTAACACACAGAAAAAATAAGCATTTTAGAAATGGAGCTTGATGGTGGATCATCAGTGTTTGTAATTAGATAGAAAAGTTATGGAAATTTGTTTTAATATGTAAAACTAACATTACAAAAATGTACTGCTGAAACCATATTGTGGACGTCAAAACTACACAAGTCTAAAGTTTCCATAACAAGAAAACACATGCAGCAAGATTAAAGTAGTTTACAAGAAATAGCCTGATATTATCTGGTAGTGACTTATCCCATACAATTAATTCCTATTAGCCTCTCATCATGTCCCCACATTCTATGTGAACAGTACCAAGGAGAGCACCCCAAAAAATTATACTGATCAATGCAATATGAAAATGTGCTTCAAAAGGACTTACACAGTAAAGGAATCCATATAGTGCTGAAATATACAAACATTTGCAGGCAGTATTGCAATCTAAACTGGACAGACTAGCCAACTTGGAGTATTAGTATATGACTTCTCCTTGCAAATTTGAAAGATATTTTGCTGTCCTACAGGTAGCAAAACATACTTTTGAATTGCATATCTTATGTATGAAAATCGAGACAGTTTTAGTAACTGCCGGCAGAGGAAGTTTCAGGATAACAATTGTTTTGTATTTCATACTATTTCTTCCACATATGTTGATTTATTGATTAAGTTTGCAGGACCTTGAGACTGTTTTGCCATGATATTTACTGGGATGAAGGAGCCACAGCAACCTGAAAACTCAAAAAATACTTTGATATCTTTACAATTCTTTGGGATTTGAGTAAATCGAAGGAAGTATTAAGACTGAGCCCAGTATATGTGCAAATGGCAGAAATAAACTACATAAAATAAGGAAAACTAACGTTGCTGCCAAAGCATCAAAGCAGAAAACAGTAGGACAAAAATACTGCTGTCTTGCATCAAAAGCATCCAGTAATTCATCCTACATTTTGCCATTTAATCCGCACTGAAGAAATACAGAAGGGAAGCAGCCAAACCCTGGAATTCAAACATTTGCTCAGATGTGTACCAGCCTCGTGCACATTGTGTTTAGTATGCCACCAGGGAGTACTGTGGTGCATAGATATGAATTAAGGTAGTCCTCATTGGCATGCGACATCCCTCCTGTTTTAATGAATGTCACAATGGATCTCCAAAGGACCCTTAAGTCTATTAGGCTCTTTTGTGCCTGGGTTCACAGACAGTGTTGTACATTGTGCCAGAGCTACTAACAGCAGTGATATAAGACAGTTACTTATAGTACAATCGGATTTAGGGAGTAACCCTGTTTGACATTAGTAAGCCATACAAATACCATTTATAACTGCTTTACACTGCCATGCTGACTGTAAGTCATAAAAGAAATCACAGCCAGTAGGCATGAGGGTGGATGATGGGTCACTGCAATATTATAGTAATGAGAATTCTGTTGCTTTATGAGCTCCCACCTCTGGATGAGTTGGACAAGTCTGTTTCTGGTAACATGTTTGTCTGCATCACAGATAACTCTATTATCAGCTACAGTTTTCCTGTCATGCAACAGAGTTGGTATGTATTGATTTATTTGTTTGTATGTATTGATTTGTCTGTATATTTATTATTTATTTATTTTTCTTTGCACCAGTATGCTGTTCCATGCAAGATACTGGGTACAGGGATTGCTGTGCTTGCGATCGCAGCAGCATTGCTAAGTTGATAGTTACTGCCCCATATGCTACCATGATGGAGTCAGCTGGTATCCCAATGGTGCTGGCCCTTTGAATTGCATATGATCCAGAAGGTAGTGATTTGCATATGTACTTGGCTGTGTCCCATTATATACTGATCTTCCTTTATTGGCACTTGTTTGGTATGCGGATTTACTGTGCATCAGCCCTGCTTCATTGCCCACTAGCATTAGTGAATACCACTGGAGATATTCTGAAGCTGTTTTCTGCAAAGTGAATGAATTAGTCATGCCAGTACAAATGTCCATTCACACTGATCTAAGATACTAGTGAAAGTCAAACATAATGTTTGTCTTGCAACCTAGGAGAAAAATCATACATCAGTACAAACTTTGAATTGTGAAAACCACAATTTCAGCTGCTCTTACCTCCGAATAGTAATTTTGGGTAAAGGTAATTTGTTATGTGGTACAACAAGCCCCCCCCCCACACACACACACACACACACATGAAAGATGCATAGCAGCAAAACTCACATGGAAAACGGCTGTTAAAAAGTTATTGCTAACACAACAGAGTTTAGAACTGCAGATTTTACATTTCTCATCTTTGTACAGCTGTCCCTGCTACATCCCAGGAATTTTACATTTCAAATGCTCTATTTCAAGGTTCATTTTTCTGTGTCACAATCCTGCATTTTAACAGACTGCAGTTATTGTGAAATATGTAAGGAACTCTTGCTGTCATTTAATTTGTAATGAAATTCATTACTATCATTGTAGTTGCCAGTCTGTGCTAGAGACAGACCATCTTTGATTTTAGTTTACCAGCTCACAAAGGAACCATAGCATTACAACACCACTACTTTTATATTTAATATTTTATATTTAATATTTTGTTGGCAGACCATGGATATGACATACAATGCAAACTAACATTTCTAAACCAGAGGAATTATTTGTTCTTCCTCGTGAAGTGGTGAATAAAAACAGCTATATTTCAATGTGTATGCATTTCACATGCATTCTTAATGATTAGTACTATAATCCAATTCAAAATTTACTGTGTCCAGACTTGGCCCAGATTTATGAAGAGACGATGTTGAGTTGGACCTGGCAAAGCAGTCAATTCATAGTACATCTGTAGATATGAAAAGTCCACTTAGAAAGTATATTTTATTTAAGGAATGGTACAGTCACAAATACTAGAATGATTACATCTTGGCAAAGTTGGGATGACGTCAATTTTCAAAGTAGCTGTATTAGAATGATGCTATGAAAATCCTCATATTCAGCCATGTTTGCTGGTTACATGCAGGCATATAAAATAACATTTTCCTCCAGAACATGTGAAGCAAATCTGCTGTCTGATCAAAGCAATGTGGGCATATGGGTGAATTCTTCGCATCAAATTTGTGCAAAGTGAGATGAGTATAGTATGCATTGTTAAATATCATCAGCTGCGTAAATACCAATTTCTGAAGGGATACGGACTTTAATGTTAATTTAAATGCCTCCAATATCTTATTGCCGTCTGGGAATATCAATCTCTCTCTCCAGTAACTCGATAAAAGAATGTGGGAAAATTTCAGATTGTTGGCAATAAAACACATCTTAGCGCATAAACTGTTAATTAGTGATCACAAGAAAAATATCAACAACATAAAAATCTGGGAGCAAATTTTTAATATTATTTTGGCTTAAGAGGTTACTATCCACTTTTTCTCGGGAACCAGAATATAGTCTAAATCAACCTTAGATTAGATAGAAAATGTACAGAAAAGACAGATTGTTGGCTTGGATTTGTTAATGTTGAATTTTTTTTTTTTTTTATTATTTTCCTTTTGATTGTTAGTGCTGTACCTTCGATCAATACATGAGGTTGATATATATGTGAAATTAACCAATGGAAGCATTTTGTATATATTGTATATAATGTGTGAATTTGTAATATGGTTGTGAAAAATAATAAAAAATGATTATTGGAAAAAAAAAAATAAAATAACATTTTCCTGGCAATGGCTCTCCACTTCATGGCAACACTGGCAATGTATTCTTAAGGATTAGGCAGATCTGTTTGTTATGATTGCTGATACATACTCTGCATGGACTAATTTCTTTCAGAGTAAGCCAGCAACAGTTTGATAAATAAGTAATTTCTTTTATAGTTAGCACTGCTCTTTTAAATGACAATAAAGAAAAGATTGAGAACTAGAAACTCATCACTTTCTGAAACAGAACAGAATAAAACACACACACGGATATAAACAGGCTGCAATACTGATCAATGTACTTGCTGAAAAGTGCTGATATGTGTTTGCTAATTTGTGGGATGTGAGTTACCAGCTATGAATCTTAATAAACATTTGGCTGGGGGAGACTGGAAATTATCATATTACAGAGGTTGCTGACTACATGCATGGATTGGGTTGAGGAGTTAAATCTAAGAAATGGGTGTTAAGTATTGAAACCAGCTAGACTGCTACAGAGTTAATACAATAATGGGAAGCAATCATCGAGACTGCAGAAGCGACCTGTATTTGTGTTGAGAGCTGGTAGGGGGAGGGAGTACTTTGTCAACAAACTAACTAAATATGATGCTGCAGGAGCAGCAGATATGTTTTAAAATGGTTTATTGGCATGTATGAGGGTTACCTGCAACAGAGGCTGATCACTAGAAGTGCAGTCTGGCCACGAATTTGTATGAAGTCAGACCTTTATCATTTATATAGTTTTAGTTATCGGCTTTTAATCATCACGTATCAGCTGTACTGATTTGAATAATGTGAGGGGAGCAGCTCTAGAAGTGAACAAAATGCTGCAGCAGACTGCAGGGGATGGGGGTTGTAAGAAGACATATAATGCCTTTCCATTCTAGAGACAGGAGTGAGTGTGTGTTCAATTATGGCCACGTTGGGAGAGGGATATCAGGATGTTTAATACTTGGCATAGGAGGGTTACCAAGATGGTAAGGGAAATGGTGGTAATTAAGTTTAAGGAGTGATGCAGAATACTGGAAATGTATTCAGAAGAGGAGAAAAGGGAAAATGAGGCGTGACGTGAATGTCTTACATCATTAAGTAAACATAGGTGGCACGCCCCGAAAATAAATGATGCAGAAAGGTAATCATTATAAAATGATAAGAAGAATTAGTCTTCATTACTATGCCGTGAAACTACACAGACTATAAGTGGTAATAATAAAAGGCAAAGTAATAACATAACATAAGACAGTATATACATTGATTTAACACTGAGGAACTGCTGAGGCTCTCAAAGAGTTTAAATGGACCCAAAAGGCTTTATGGAAGATGTGTGTCCAAAGCCAAGAACACAGCATCCATGGGACCCGAGAACATCCCAGGCTGCATTCTACACGAACTACAGAATGAACTGGCACCCCAGCTAAGTACCATGTTCAATCATAGCCTCACCTCAGGCTTTGTGCCCACTGAATGGCGCACAGAAACGGTTATCCCACTCCACAAAGGGGGACCTACCACGGACCCTGGGAACTACTGCCCCATTAGCCTGATGAGTCTAGTCTGCAAGGCTATGGAAAGTATCATCATAAACAATGACATTGGTAATCTCCAAACTCTGGACCCTACCCAGTTCGGGTTTGTAAAAGGCAGATCATGTCTCCTAAACCTGATAGACTTCTTTGAAGCGGTCACCAAAGCCGTAGATAAGGGTAAGGTGGTTCACACAGCCAATCTAGATCTCACCAAGGCTTTTGACACCATCCCCCACTCTGGAATTATAGATAAACTTACTAAACATGGTATAAATCCCTAATTCACAAGATGGGTTGCCAACTAGCTCACTGACAAGCCCTGCACTGTGAAAGTAGCAGACTCTAAATCCAACTTCAGATCAGTGACAAGTGGAGTACCACAGGGTTCAGTCCTGGGTCCTCTCTTGTTTGGTATCTACTTCTCTGAAGTACAGGCTAACACAGAAGGTCTTTGACTAACAAAGTTTGCAGATGACTGCAAACTAGGAGCCATAATCGAAACTCCTAACGATGTGGACATACTACAAAAGAGCCTCACTGAGACAGATGCCTGGTGTCAAAGCCATGGCCTGAAGCTCAATGCCAAAAAGTGCATTGTCATCCCTTTTGGTAAAAACTCTGTACCCATGAACTACCACATAGGCGGTAGTCTACTTAACACTGAAAGTGTGATAAGAAACCTTGGGACACAGGTGGACAGTAGTCTCTCATTTATGTGGCACACCTCATCACAAAAGGTTTCTCATCTAGGAAAAAAGAGGTCATTGCTCCCCTCTACTCATCACTCATTAGACCCATTATAGAGTACAACACCCCTTTTGGTATGTACCTCACAAGACATCTACAACAACTGGAAAGGCTGCAGAAATACCTCACAAAGAAGATTACTGGCCTCAAACAGATGCCCTACGCAGACCGTCTCAAAAAACTCCAGCTTTACTCTGTCACATATCGCCTACTCAGAGGCAATCTCTGACTAACATACAAAGCTATGTCAAACCCAGAGCTGTTGGACACGATCCAATTAAAGAAATCCCAATCCCTCCGAGCTACACGCTCTAGGGACCTAAATCTTGTCACCACAATAAACAGAACATGCTGGAGGGATAGATTCCTGTCCCAGAGACTTCCCATACTCTGGAACAAACTACCTATCTATATCAAACAAAGCTCCTCATTAGCACTCTTCAAGAAAAATCTTGATGATTGGATGGGAGATAGGAAATTCACTCCAGTTATCACTTCTGTGGCTCTGCTTGACAGGGGCACAGGAAAATAATTTTCTTGGGTAGCAAATGCCAGGGTTCCGTTTGGCTAGGCTTATATAGGCCCTAGGACCAGTAGCCTAGTACCTACCTATGAACCTATGAAAACTAAGCTCACTCTTACACTCAAGAATCTTCCATATATATTGCCCAAGAAGAAAAAAGGCCTGGGGTTAGATGACTCAAACCTGAGTGTGGGGATCACCAGGAATCCCAGGGGTGCTAAGTGGTGGGTATAGCAAGGCTAGTAATGTGCTACAAGCTCCTCTAAATAATATGGGTTGTGACCATGTAGGATCTTAAACACCATCACTGGAACATAGTAATTCTGTGTTTCACAGACAGCCAGTGTGGGGAATGTGCATTAGGTAGAATTATGTTCTGAAAGATGAAGATTAAGTGAGTTGCAGTTATCCAGTCAAGACATGGCCACGATCTGCACAAACATATGAAAGTCTTAAGATGAAATAAGGTGCTTACTGTGCATGATATTATACAAATTATGATAACTAACTGGTCTAAGTAGAAAGCTGTATTATTTTTCCCTTAACATATGACATGTTCACAGCTGCACAATATGTAAATTTAGAGTAAGGAATTACAACAAGAACTACATGGGAAAATTAACTTAAACTACATATGTAAATGCATATATATAAAATATAAGGGACACTAACTGTAAGTACAGTGTATGCCAGGACAATAGGATGGTAAAATAAAAGGATAAAATATGTCACCAAAGGGCCACTGACTGCTTGCACAACATAATGGCTATAAGACTGTAATATGCTAAGGACAACATCAGAGGTTTGGCAAGCTAGCCAGTGACTCAGGAGTGCGAGGCAATAAATTGGGCAGGCTGTTCTCACAAATGATGGCAGTGTTTATCCAGGAAATGGACACAGATAGACATGACACTCTGCAGGCTAGCACAGGACAGAGATGCTGTGGAACTGTGATACCCAGACCAGATGATCTACTGCAGTATGCATGCGGTGTATCCAGAAAAGTATTTGTCATGACCACTGAAGTGACTACATCTAGGGGCAAAGGTAGCTACAGAGATTTCAGTGATGCAGTCTGCATATGTTTGGTTTCTAACTGTGCACCATGAATGTTGCCCCTTGCATGGTCACAGTGAACATTTTCCAGTATCGCAAAAGAGGCGGCAATGTATGTCAACATGGCCACCACTGACTCCAGCATGCATGTCTTTTCTAAGTCCCTGTATGCCATATCTTCCTGAATGCATTATTAGGTGTTATACAGGTCTTGCAACCATTGCAAGTACTCAGGCAGGCCACGCAGCACTGAGCATCTCTAACATCAAGTGTGTAATGGCTCTCTGTGCCTGGATCACTAGCCTGTGTGTTTGCTAATTGACTCCAGTGGTGACATCCAAGTCAGGGAGTGTCCTGGAATCAGTGAGGCAATATCCACCTACATATTTCTCCAATTATGTGGGTGTGTACTCCTCAAAGACAGTGTAGCCCATGTATGCCATATGAGATAGTTCTGTGTAGCTTGTGTACACCATGTATGCCATCTGAGATGGTTCTGTGTAGTATGTGTACAGCATGTATGTCATTAGAGATAGTTCTGTGTAGCTTGTGTACAGCATGTATTCCATCTGAGATAGTTCTGTGTAGCTTGTGTACAGCATGTATGCCATCTGAGATAGTTCTGTGTAGCTTGTGTACAGCATGTATGCCATCTGAGATAGTTCTGTGTAGCTTGTGTACAGCATGTATGCCATCTGAGATAGTTATGTGTAGCTTGTGTACAGCTAACACTGACTGGATGTTCAGCTTTGAACAGAAGAGATTCATCTTGCCTCTCCTTCTACAAGTCCCATGTGGTGGATATGTGCATGCCCTGCAATGTTAGTTTTACTGCCACTGCCACTGTAGCATCACACTATGCCATGTGCAGGACACCATCATTGTCAGCCACATGTGACCTGCTGATATCAGGCATGTGCCTATATGTTATTCTGTAGCATCCACCAATGAAATATGTGAAAGCATGGACAATAACATACCTGTGGCAATGTTGGAACATGTGTTACTCTCACCAACATGTGGCACACATACTGCTATATGCCTATAGTAGGTTACCCTATAGACACATACATTCCTTGTAATGTAGGATGCTATGTTTGCAGTGCTGATGTACCTGCTGGACAGATATGAATATGTTTCACTGAATACAACATTCACGTTAGTAAGTCACTGCAGAACAATAATGAAACATGGTATTACTAAGAAAGTGCATTCCCAACAGACATTTGAAAAGTAACAGGGACACCAGGACCATCTCCACCTCTGTGAGATGCCTGTCAGTGGTTCACAGCCTGTTGTAGACCTGCCTCTGGCAACACCTTGTACCTTCATCTTGTCATCTTGTAGCATGTCAGTGATCCTGTGATACAACTGTAGTATGGTCCTATTATGATAGCCCACAGCACTGATGTCCTGAACCACTCTCTGTCATTCATGCTCAGGGGATGTCCTTTTGCCCTTTATCCTTTTGAAGGATATACATTTCATGTATGCATAGAGTCTACATTTGCACCTCTGTCTCTGTTGTGGTGGCCATTTCCATACATTGCCATTTTTTTCAGTCCTATAACAGGATGCATACACATGTGGGTAACACTAGTCGATCAGTGAAAAATATATACATGGCTGTTCTTGAGAAACACCACTGGTCTCACCACTATCAGCCTGTTTCCATGTGTTGGCTCCAAACCTGTGTGCTACTATACTGTTAACATTCACATCCTGCACGACATTTAGACAGCAATGGGCCTGATACCATTGCCTGCCACCCTGCAGTATTGTGCTGCTGGTGTTTGGCTGTAACACATATGGTCATCCATGAGCAGATGTTACAGCATTGGTCTCCTCCATAGAAGGACAGTAACCCAACAAGTCCATGTGTTGAGAGGGCAGACCCAGAAAAAATGCAGAAGAGTACTTGACAAGCTCATATACATTGTTATCCATACACACACACACACACACACACACACACACACACACACACACACACACACACACACACACACACATTCCACTGGTAGTACCTGGACCTATTGTCCCCATGTACTCGTGCACACTGGGTCTGTTTTAAAATATCAATGTTTTGGAATATTGAACTGCCTATGGTCGAAATCGTATGATTGACATTCCAAAATGTCAAACTGTTTGTACTAAAATCGTGATACAGAATGGATTGCTGAATTTACCCCTTTCCCCAGTGTAGTATCTCAGAGTTGGCATTTATAATTGACAGAGGGTGTGGGGGGGTGGAGGGGGGCTTGCCTCCCTACGAAAACAGTTTTGTGCATTTTTTTTGCTCAAAAAGTTTTTATTGATTTTTCATTAAGATATATCATGTACCTTATTGAAATAATGTCTAATAATTAAAATGAGATGACTAACTATGTACAATATTTACAATTGTCCTGAAAATTAATTATAAAATTAACCAATGTAATCAAGATGGTGTCATACAAAAGAAAAAGAGTATTTTCCGTTTTTTTTTCTCCTTTGTGCATTTTTGTTGGTTTCTGCATTCTGTAATGTCGATTGTATGGTCTCAGCCATATGTGGTTCAATATTCTGAAACGTTGATAAAATAACGGGGATCCATGTGACCCTGCAGTCCTGTAGTTTATAACCAGTTAAATGCTACCAATGTGCCTATATAGCAAGATGAACAATTACTCAGTTCATTCCATTTCCTACAGTGCTTGTCACAGCACTGTCTGCTCCAGTATGATGACTCTATATTTGATCACACTAAAAATGGGCCTCATAGTGCAGTGAATATGATGATGAAGTACAGTAGAGTGCTAACCATTGAATCACTATAATAACATGCTGTGTTAATTACCACTAGCAGTACTAACATGGTACTAAATGCCCATTCCTAGGTTAGGTGGTCATGGGTACAGTACTTTGATGCACGGACATTGTGTAACTCACAGCACTGCCTGTCCATACTAATGATTCATTATACTATGCTTCTTTGCTCCCATCATCCTTTCAGGTTTTCCTGGGTTGTGACAGAAAGGATAACATTGACCAGCTTAAGAGAAAAGAGTCCTTGGACAATCTCACTCATCTGGATAACAAATGCTAAATAAATAAATGTTATGATATGAACCATGCTATAACAAGCTATTATGCATAGGTTATTATATAAAACACTCACTGTTATGAACATTTTTCATTTCTTTTAAGCATAGCTATCGCATAGTTTTTATTTTCCATGCTGTTAGTCCCCATAATTATGCAAGCACCTATTTTCATCTTGCTGAGGGTTTTGTGCTGCTGTGCCTCATAGACCTGCTCCAAGGTTTATCAATAGTTACTAGATATGTAACGGAGGAGACTCTTGAAGAGCCTACCTCGATTCCTCATTTGTTTCTGATCACTGTCTGGTTAAACGGGCTGTTCAGGCTCTCACAGCAGACATGATGAAGCTGAAAGAATCAAACCCTGGACTACAGGAAGCAGCTTGCTAACAGGTCATACCCTTAATCCTTTGCATTTACTGCCAGACTGCTGCTGCATCCTTCCATTTAAAGAAATCACTTACAAGAGTGGTTTATTAGCTCACATGGAACAGTTCATATTAGGTATCAGTATGCTGTCAGCTGTGAAATAACTTCAAAAACATAACAAACTTAGTATGTGGCAAACTGAAAGTATGTTTAAGAAAGTAATTCTGTAACTTACACTTTATGTTTCTGAATACAGCAGATTTTGATTTAAAGTAGTTTGTACCTTCCTACTATCTGTTATGAAAACATTTGTTATTATTCATTCTGCTTTTAAAGCTCTCATAAACTTGTGCATCTGTAAGAGCTATATTTTATATTTTTTACCACATTAGCCATTTAACAAGTAAGACAACATAACTCCTTTATTTGAGGCTCAGCTTGTTACAGAATATAGCCTGCATGGTGTCATCTGTGCAACTTTGGCTTTATGTTATTTTATAAAAGCATTTGTTGTATTCATTTTACTTTTAAAAATCTCAAGAACTCTTTTTTAATTAGTATATTTTAAGTTCTTACTCTATTAAACAGTTACAAGGAAGGTGACACAACTCCTACTTTTTGGCTCTGCCAGTCCTGGAATGTAGCCCTTATGCATCCATACATGCACATTTGGCTTGCTGATGTTTCATAACATAGCACTTTGACATTATAATGGAAAGCCTTCACTCATTTAATATTGGCAGACATGTAAAATGATATTATATTGTCCTGGTGTCTTCTGTGACTGGTCAAGCTTGTTGTACTAAGGGTTATGCAATGCCTTTGAAACATTATGCAGCTCCTGTGAAATGCTATAAATATGTAGCAAGCAATGAGGGAAAAAAGATGTTATAAAGGGCAGCCAATAGCTTCACTACAGTAAAATTATACTGGCAAGTAACATAATTATATCAGTTAATGCAAAAGTATTGCATCGTGTATGCTGGCAGCATTCAGTAATTGTTAGTACAAAACTGCAAAAATAATAGAGCTGGCCAAGTGTTGAAGTTACTATACAGCCCCAAAGATTAAATAAACCTGTTTGTAGTATCCGTCTACAAGTAAAGGAACAGCTTCTTTCCCTTAACTCTGTGCAAGGATTAAAACAACTGGCAGAAGACCTGGGTAAACATATGACACTCATGAAGAAATCTAAACAAATATGCTAATTTAATGACATCTTTTTCCCTACCAGCAACAAAAAAAAATGCATAGTCTTCCAAGATCATGCCTTTAGTAATCCTACAATAGATGCAGAAAAGTACATAATTATGGCAGAAATTCAGTCAGCGTAGGAATGAATGCCAGGAAAGACTGCATTCTGCAGAAATAGAAGACAGCCATCTGTGGGCTGATGTTTAAATATGTGCTCAAAGTAGGGTAAAGTAAGTTACAGTTACACAGCATAGCATAATACTCTACATAACTACAGGTTGTTTTTAGCTAATTTTCTGATAATGAATGGTCATTCCATCACCCCATATAATGCTTTGCCTGTTGAAAACAGCCAGTATTTGCCTTGTGGTGTTAAAATAATCAACAAATATCAGTGAATCCAGAAGATAGCAGCTATATTTTTATTATTGTTGGAAATATATTTGCTTCATGGAGCTTTTCTGAACCCACAACAAAGGTGTAATATTATAAATATTCCTGCATTTAGATTTAGAAAAACACTAACATGTTGCCTTAGTAAGCTTGATTTCTTTTACAAAAGCATCTTCCTATTAGGAGATTACAAAGTAATCTTTGACGTGAGTACAATATAAGAATAACAGACACTGATGAAAAAAAAAATACTCAGTAACATTATACAAATGGATGACTTATTCAGACCGAATTATTTAAATGGGTACATGTCAAAATCGTAACATTTGTAAATGTCAGGTGATATAAGGTCAGAATGCAAACATTGATGTAGGAAATGTAGATGTGTAGGAGAAAATTGGAGCCTGCACTGCAGTGGGAACTGGCAAAATTGCCCTTTCACTGTACTACAGTCTGAGAGTTAGTATTTATAATTAGCAGGGGGAATGTGGGAGCACAACCCCACATGGGGGTGCAGGAGGGGGTTGCCTACCTGCAAAAAAAGTATTTTTTATTGTTTTTATTTATTTTTTTCTCTTTTTCATTTCCATGTTTGGGATGCTGGTGTTTTGCCATTCAACATTCTAAATGTTGATGAAAAGACATGAATCCCTTTAAATACATATAACATTGTTATCATCCTGGGCAGTTTATAGAACTGCATCTATACAACTGAAAACTGTGAAACTCACTTTCTTGGCAAACTACATTCAATATATTATATACAAAGTGTATTCATAATCACAGTATGCATTCAGTAGGGCTTGTATGTGAAAAAATCACATGATGCAGACTTACCTATAGAGGAGAGTTATACCATGACATATGAGCAGTCACACTTAAGCGTAGATGAAACAATCCCCTTACATAATAGGTATGTACATTTCAGTATACACCATTATATGTGATTCACAAAGGTTATGAATCATGGAATGCTCAGTGTAAGGGAACTTGACACATATATAGAGGCATGATTTCAGAATATTGGCACCAAGCAGAGAACATGGTTATCTGACTTCTTTTTACAACTGATATGCTCAGCTAAGCATGGCTGAAATTTAATGCAGAAGCTGTAGAAATCATAAGAAATAATGCTGTATTGTTGCTGCTTTCTACTGATGTGCCATTCACAAAAGCAAAGTGGCTCAGCTAAATCACCTGAAGGACTGTGATGCGGCTCAGCTCAAGCCTGTGGAAGCTGCAGTAGCACTAGATCTCCTTATTGGTACACAAGTTATTATGAGTCATACATCTAGGACACCATTAATGAGCCTAGCTCAGTTTCCCAATTGGCCAGTGCACTGCCTGGTTAAGTGACTTTCTCAGAGCCACACAACAGATGTATTGAGACCGATGTAATCAAAATCTGGAAGAATACTTTTGTAAAAGAGAAAAAGCTCACCACAGACATGTTATTAATGTTTCTTAAATGCAGGAATACTTACAACTCATAATCTTAATCTGCAGTGCTAACTTTCACTGGGGTTCCTATTGAAACATCGAATTTCCAATTGTTCGAATCACTAAAGGTCGACCTTCAATGATCAAACAATTGGAAATTCGGATTCTTTAAAATGAACATAAAAACAAAAAAAAAAAAAAAAAAAAAAGTAAAGGGTGTATGCAGGGGGGCAAGCCCCCCTGCACCCCCACACCCCCCGCTACCTAAATATACCAACTCAAGGATCACGCTACGGTGTAGGAAAGGGAAATCTTCCCTTTCCGTACCATAGTGCATTAAAGTGCGATCTTGGAGTTGGTATATTTAAGTAGCGGGGGGTGTGGGGGGGGCTGGGGGGCTTGCCCCGCTGCTTTAACCTGTCAGAGAACATTGTCTTTGTTTTTTTTTTTAATTTTGAAGTTACGGAACTTCGATTATATGGTGTCGACCATATGGTATTCGAAGTTCCGTGACTTCGATTTTCTAATAGGTAACCCTTTCACTATGCATAGCATCTAAATGACCACAAGTCCACAGTCATGATAACAAAACCAAACCAAATTATAAATGGTTGTTTTCCATGATTGTTAGGCAACTGTAAAAAACAACAAGGAAAAACCTAGCCAAGCTAGAGTTTGCACTGTATGATTCCTTGAAACCTCTTGTAAAACAGCAGTATGAGACATATGCAAAAAAACCCCCACTTAAGGACACAAGGTGTTTCAGCTACATGACTGTTCTGAATAACCATGACTTATTTCTTTTTAGTCGATTAATGGACAAATTCAGGCCAATAAAGCAAAACCCCATTAGCTGTGGACATACATGTTTTAGTTTTGTTATAACATCATCAGCACAGCATAAGTGGACTTTTTGGCTAACCTTGAGAAACACAGGGTTGCTGTACCCAGCTTCTGTCCCTAACCAATAAGGTGTCTGCAAAATATCCCATCTAACAACTAAATAAAAGAGTAAATAGGACACACAGCCAATCCAACTGGAAAAAAAACAACAAGAAAAACCTAGCCAAGCTAGAGTTTGCACTGTGTGATTCCTTGAAACCTCTTGCAAAAGGGGATTATGGGATATATGAAAATGACCCCTTAAGAACACCAGGTGTTTCAGCTAGACGGCGGTTCTGAATGGCCATAACTTATTTCTTTTAAGTCGATTAATGGACAAATTCAGTCCAATGAAGATAAACTCCACTAGCTGTGGGCATGCATGTTTCAGTCTTGTTATGACATCATCAGCACAGCATAAGTGGATTGTTTGGCTAACCTTGGGGTTTGGTAAATTCTCACACATTGCAGTATTCCATTTGTCTTACTTACTGCTCTTTAATATCACTTCCTTATATTTAGGTCATTAGATATGATAACCTTCAGGTTTCATTCCTCTTTAAATGTTCTTTCTTTTTCTCCTGCAGCTGCCTACACATTTTCTGGGGTTTTGTTTTCCATCTTGCATTTTTGTGTACTAAATTTACAGTGTCATGTCTTATGAACATTATTGCAGTCTTGTTAAATTTATTTTAGCCTTTCTACGTTTCATTGTACAGTAAAACCACTGCATACGTTTGAATTATCAGAAAATGAAAAGCATTTCTTTATAGGTCTTCAACCATGTCAGTTATAAAGACAGTAAACATGATTGTCTCTACAATTACCCATTGAGATACTTCACTTTGTATTTATTTATAAGTAAATAAACATGTCCTTGTCATTTAATTTAATGCAGTGACAGAGACCTGGTTCAAAGCTCCAGAGAGCACCCCTGCATTACCAGGCTACAATTCATACCACACCTTTTGGCCACCTAACACAGAACGAAGCACTAAAGGCGGAGGTGTGTCCACATTCATTAAGGATATCCACACCTCCAGGCTAGTTGCACAGCATAATGCATCCGAGAATATTCAAGTGCAACTAACTCTGGGCAAGACCACAATCCAAACTGTAGCTTGCTACAGACCCCCCACCATGCCCCAGGATTCCCACTCCTCATTTCTTGATACACTGGAAAGTATTAGGGTACAACCCAACACCCTAATAATGGGCGATTTCAACTACCCCACCATTAACTGGGAAAACTACTCATGTACCAACTCTTTTGCTCAACGTTTTCTAGAATTCATAAATTCCAACGCCTTGGATCAAATAATTCACACCCCTACCAAGGGCAGCAATATCCTAGACATGGTCATTACCAACATAGGAAACCGGTGTTCCACACCAGAGGTTAATTCCTCATTGGTCAGATCTGACCACAAGCTAATCAGCCTAGACATCCACATCCCACCCCCACCCCCAATTAGGGAAACCATCGTAAAAAACTTCTCCAAAGCCAACTTCACACTTCTTAAGACAGAAGTGGCAAACTTCACAACACCCATGCAGATGGACAATAGAGGTATGACTGCTGAATCCTACACAAATGCACTTTATAAGCACTTACACAAGTGCATGGATCATACTATCCCTAATAGAACCAAGATGTTATCCTCCAAAAAAAGGAAGCCAATCTGGTGGTCCTCTGCCATAAACAAACTTTACAACAGAAGAAAGAAACTGTTGCAAAAAAGAGTAAAATCCCATGACTGGAAGAACTCCCTGGTCAACCTCAGTAAGAAGCTGAGATCCCTCATAAAATCCTCCAAAGCTAGTTAGGAAAACAAAATTGCCACTGACTCTGAAGACAACCACAAAGCGTTCTATAGCTATGTCAAGAATCTCAATGGGAACACTCAGATCTGCTCTGAGTTACAGTACAATGGCGCTAAATATACAGAACCAACTGATATTGCCAACATCCTAGCAGATAGGTTCAGTGCTAACTTTACCCCCCTCTCACCCCCTAGAGGGCCCATCTCTATACCGGAAGAATGCAAAGTTCCTATAATCACGGCTGCACAGGTAAAAAACACACTCTCCAAAGCCAAGAACACAGCATCCATGGGACCTGACAATATCCCAGGCTGCGTTCTACATGAACTACAGAATGAACTGGCACCCTACCTAAGTACCATGTTCAATCACAGCCTCACCTCAGGCTTTCTATCCACTGAATGGTGCACCACGATGGTTATCCCACTCCACAAAGGGGGAGCCATGACGGACCCCGGGAACTACCGCCCCATTAGCCTGATGAGCCTGATCTGCAAGGCCATGGAATGTATCATCGTGGAACTCATAAACAAAGACATTGGTAATCTCCAAACTCTGGACCCTACCCAGTTTGGATTTGTAAAAGGCAGATCATGTCTCCCAAACCTAATTGACTTCTTTGAAGCAGTCACCAAAGCCATAGATGAGGGTAAAATGGTTCACACAGCTTATCTAGATCTCGCCAAGGCTTTCAACACCATCCCCCACTCTGGAATTATAGATAAGCTCACTAAACTAGGTATAAATCCCTATGTCACAAGATGGGTTGCCAACTGGCTCACGGGCAGAACCCACACTGTGAAAGTAGCGGATTCCAAATCCGACTTCAGACCAGTGACAAGTGGAGTACCACAGGGTTCAGTCCTGGGTCCTCTCCTGTTTGGTATCTACTTCTCTGTAGTGCAGGCTAACACAGAAGGTCTTTGGCTAACTAAGTTTGCAGATGACTGCAAACTAGGAGCCATAATCGAAACTCCTAATGATGTGGAGAAGCTACAAAAGGGCCTCACTGAGACAGATACCTGGTGGAAAAGCCATGGCCTGAAGCTCAATGTAAAAAAGTGTATTGTCATCCCCTTTGGTAAAAATTCTGTACCCATGAGCTACCACATAGCTGGTAGTCTGCTTAATGCCGAAAATGTGATAAAAGACCTTGGGACACAGGTGGACAGTAGTCTCTTCTTTGATAATCACATCACCACAGTGGTCAGGAAATCCTTCTACGTGGCTCATCTCATCACAAAAGGATTCTCATCCAGAAAAAAAGAGGTCATTGTTCCCCTGTACTCATCACTCATTAGACCCATTATAGAGTACAATGCCCCTTTTGGCATGTACCTCACAAGACATCTACAACAACTGGAAAGACCACAGAAATACCTCACAAAGAGGATTACTGGCCTCAAACAGATGCCCTCATGAGACCGTCTCAAAAAACTACAGCTTTACTCCATCGCATATCGCCTACTCAGGGGCGATCTCTGCCTAACATACAAAGCTATGTCATACCCAGAGCTGGTGGACATGCTACACTTAAAGAAATCCCAATCCCTCCGAGCTACACGCTCTAGGGACCTAAACCTTGTCACCACAATAAACAGAACATGCTGGAGGCATAGATTCCTGTCCCAGAGACTTCCCAAACTCTGGAACAGACTACCTATCTATGTCAAACAGAGCTCCTCATTAGCACTCTTCAAGAATAATCTTGATGATTGGACGGGAAATGGGAAATTCACCTCAGGGATCACTTCTGTGGCTCTGCTCGACAGGAGCACAGGAAAATAATTTTCTTAGGTGGCGAAAGCCAGGGTACATTTTTTGGCTAGGCTTATATAGGCCCTAGGGCCAATAGCCTAGTACCTACCTATGAACCTATACTTGTACTCCATTTGTGATAACCTTCTGTATTTACTACCTAGCTAGGATATTACAGACATGTCTGACTAAGCCTTCCAAATTTGTTCATTGACCCATTGTGTCAGACTACAACCAATATCTTGCTAAAATCTGTGAAGGCTAGATCTATGACTACTTGGTACAATAATCACTGTTACTCAAAGTGCAGTGTTATACCCCTCAGAGAGATTCAATGTATCCTCAATGAATTGTTTTACATCTAATGTCCAAGTTGTTAGATAGTTTTTCGCACTCTATGTCTGAACAATTTTCTTTATATAAAGATAGTACATGAATAATAGCACTTGCCCAAAACTTTCATTTGTCAAAAATGAATTTTG
Source organism: Protopterus annectens (assembly GCF_019279795.1). Taxonomy (NCBI): domain Eukaryota; kingdom Metazoa; phylum Chordata; order Ceratodontiformes; family Protopteridae; genus Protopterus; species Protopterus annectens. The sequence continues at coordinate 987,443,541 of NC_056745.1, read as the reverse complement.
TACAGCTAATGTTTGTCATATCCCCAATGTGCACTGTAATCTCAAGTACATTGTATTAAAGTCAGATAGGCTTGCCCCCTCCCCAAAGTACAAGATACCATTTCAAAACTAAAGTCAGTAGCCTCGCCAACAACTTACTCACTTTTACTACAAAGTAGCTTTTGCTGGATTGACATACCTCTTTTTACCACTAATTTTTTAACTACTTTTAACAGATGATGTGTGCACTTATAAATTTTTTACTGTTTCAGGTAATAATTTGCAAATATTTTGAGAACATGCATACACACACACACACACACACACACACACACACACACACACACACACACACACACACACACACACACTATTTTTTTTAATTTATATAGTGAGAAATAGAAGAAAGAAAAAAAGACAAGGGAGTATCGCAAGGGATCAGTATATTCAACTTACAGTAAATATCATAATAATATTGTTAGATTATTCCAACACAAACTAAAGCTGTGATTGCTAGGCATATAATCCATCTTCTCTTCTAGAAATATACAAGTGACATGGCAATTTATCATTGCACTGTCTGGGAATGTTTCTTATAGTCTAGAAATTGTTCCATGCCTTTCAGAATTGCATATCATAACATCAATTTTATGAAGTGACATTTCCTGACCCACAGCATGTTACACTAAATCATTAATATAATTCTGATGCTACCCCTACTGTGATGGAATCTGAACAATATTGAAGTAAATGAAATACTGAATAGTTAGTAAGATTGGAAATGTCACTTTTGGTAATCTTGGCATAGAAAGCAACAGAATAATCGTCTGTCACCCAGGATTAAAATTTGATGATATATGCCTGAGAGTCTAAGCTGTCAGTCAGTAGCAGATGATCATGAAACCAATTACTAGAGCTACAGGACAATGAAGAGTGCGTCTGTTCTGGCTGAAGGATGTCAGGAGGTGGGAGGGGTTACCAGCAGTTCAGCACTTGTAACTATTGCCCACTCAGTATACAGGCATGCTAGAAAGAAATCATTCATTTAGCAATCATCCACTTGCTCACTTCTAAAAGAAAAGACCCCCTTTGTTACTATGCTTTTCTGCTATAATGAATCTTCCAAAGTACAAAAGTAATGAAATCTGTGTAACAAAATTGTTCGCCAGATAAAAATACCAAGATACAAAGTAATCATGTTTTGGGGCAAAGGACTAGAACATACGAATACATAACATTTAGTATGATAGAACATATTTAGATTTACATAGTCATCAAAGCTGATATTAACATAACTACCTGACACAAACACATACAAAATAACTCCTAAGAAAACAAAACATATAGTGTATAGTACAAGGTATATTATATCTATCCATCCTCAACCTCTTTTCCCATTTTGCACATGGGATCGGGGTGTCACTTCCGCAGTGACAATCATCTTGAGCCAATGGTGGCTAGCCCTGCCGCTGTAGTTCATTCATACCACTCACTCACACACACACACTCTCACCTATGGCCAAATTACAGTGTCCAATCCACCTACTGCATGTCTTTGGAATGTGGGAGGAAACCGGAGCACCAGGAGCAAACCCATGTGACTACAGGCAGGACGTGCAGACTCTGCACAGAAGGTACCCCAGCCGAGAATAGAACAGGAGAACCTCTTGCTGTGAGGTAACAATGGTAAGTGCTGCACCACTGTGGCCATTTTGGCAAACATATGTGCCAAGGTATAGAAACAGCTAACAGATCTTTAAATATAGCTTAAGCAGGTTATGAAAACATGGTGAAAACTAAGTTTTGCTCATTTCAGCTTAATTTTCATTACAGCAATTTATCACAAAGTACTTTACAAAATAAATTAAATTAAATTATGTGTATTAATTATATTGTGGAAAACAGTTAAATATGAAATAAAATAGACTGTGATGCTAATTTACATAATAACGTACATTGTTCACAGCAATAATAGTAAGAAAAGATAAATGAACACGAAAGTTAAAAAAAAAAATCATGATATTAAAATTAAACTTAGTTTGGGGAACAGAACATTTCTTTTCATTTTATTTAGCCTGAATTTCAGTGCACAGTTTTGAAGCATGCTGCCAGGGTGATAACTACAGATTAAACTGGAATCAACAAAGTGAATACCACAATTAAATAAACTGGAGTTTTGACTAAATAGTTATTTAACCAATACAGTTCAGCATGAGCTGAGTATATGTCAGTTTTATGTGAAAATATGAACTCATACCTAAAGCAATGATACTCTCAAAGATTTCATGACTTCTTTTTTTCTTTTTCCTTGACACCCTAACTTCCATCTAGTACCAAACACATCTCTGCCATTTTCCTCTTATTTCATTTTTTTGTTCATAGGTTCATAGGTTAGTACTAGGCTAACTACCCTTGCAAGCCATTTTAAGCCTAGCCAGTTATCCCCTGCGAGATTCAAACCCTGCACCTTGTGTTTGTAAGGCAAACACCTTAACCATTAGGCCACCCTCCCAACCTTAGGCCACCCTTCCAACTTGTAATAGAGACATCAGGATGGTAAACCAGACGATTCTTCAACTGTCAGCTAAGTTTTGCAGAAAAAAAAGATGAATCCTCTGGATGTATCATTACAAGGGGAATTATGGTGCAGTGACCTCAGAGCTTATTATAAAAATGTAATAGTAGCAAGGTTGTAAGGGTGGGGGTTATAGGCGGATTTGGCCCCTATACATAGGAAAAAAACACATTTTTAAATACAGTTTAATATGGTTTTCAATTAAAATTGGATTTAGTTAATGTGCTTTTCTGTAAATTAGTTTAGTACATCCATCCCAGGATATGGACTTGTAATTCAGCTTCCTTATTGGTAAATTTTTTGTCTCACTCCATTCCTCAACTCCGTATCAATTATCTTTGTATTCCCTGCTTACTTTATTAATCTAGATTGTAATCCACATTACCCCGTATTATTCTTGAATAACTAAACCCATCCATACTACCAATTAAACCTGAATGTGTTGACTTTGACTTTACTTTTCATGTGTGCATAAGTGCTGGTATGAATTTAACTGTACACTTTCTGCAGTCAGGGTGTTAGTTAAAGCGTAATTTATTCATTTGATTTTTTTTTTGTTCTTCTCTTAACTATTTAACCTATCATCGCTCAAATGCCTATTTATTTTCTTTCCAGGGCTGACCAGGGACCATACCCTGGTTAAGTAACTCATTCAGTCACATGGTACTCATGAAGCCTGAGAATATCAAACCCAAGGCTATAGGATGAAGCCCACAAAGTGCTCACAGCCTTTCTTCTCTTTGTTTTACTATGGCTACACTGGCAGTAATAATGTCATGTACTAATGCAAATAACACTATATGTTGAACATACCTCTCAACTGCTATGATTCAGGCATAGTGCTATTACTTCTGATGTCATATTTACACTTATTCTACTCAGGTATTCTTATGTTCTTTAAAAAAGTTAGAAGGTTTTGTGGTAGATGAAGTTATACATAGACTGTGGCTCACTAACTCTATGTAGTCTTAGTATATCAGTTATGTAATATGACATATAGTTTCGCCTTCTGTAGCTCTATTACTTTTTAAAGTTATGCTACGGCTTCTAATATACGTACAGGTATTGCACAGAAAAGCTTAGCACTATAAAGTGTGAATTGTGAACGTAAACATGACTGGTAATGAAATGAATAAAAAGCTAATATAACTAAGTGAATGTTTTGTGAATTTGTGAATAATACTGAAATCAAAGCTAATAAAATGAGAGCTGTTAAGGGTTTTACACTGGGTGCTCTTAATCCACTTTTAAGCCTCAATTTGGACAATATAGATTTTAATGAGAGATGAAAAAGTGCTGATACTGTCAACTTGTTGTTTGAAGAGGAATAGAAAGTTGTAGAAAATGCAGCCTACCGTTTAAAACGATTACAGTGGCAGCGATTCCACATGGAGGCGTGCCTCCATTATCAGGTGATTCCGAGAGGCTTACGGGTTGAGTGTATGTCAAGTTACGGAAACACATACCCGGACTTGCTTGCGAAATGGCAAGCTATTAACATACAAGCCAGCTTCAGCTATATGAAGCTCCTGGTTGTGTTTTTTAAACCCCAGGAAGAGGAAACCATTTCTTTGATAAAAATGAAGTAGAAAAAGCTTGAGAAAATGGATTTAACAGACGCCAATTTGATGAAGTTTGAAAATCTACAAGACAGACTGTCAGCATATGAATCCAAACTAAAAGAAATAAAAAGTAGGAAGCTGAAAAGCGACTCTGAGGATTTTAAGAAAGCATGCATTTTTTTGGCCCAGAACAGAGAGAGGGCTGAAAATATGAGACATGTTTTTTCCAGGAATGGAGGTAAAGTTTCAACTCCTCAGCCCACGAAAGAATCACAGAATAATTTGAGGGCAGTAAAAGTACGAGCAGATATACACAGGGTGAAAGAAGTACCCGCTAGTATTAATAAAATCGTGAATGGGGTGTTAGTTTTTTGAATGAAGGAATTACAAACGAGATAGAAGAGATAGACAATAATGTGGAAGAGAGAATGCAGCCGAATAATGATGACCCATTACAAAAGGATGTTGAACAGAATGGGATATCAAGAGGGGCTATTCCTAAGCAAGGAGTGATACATCAGCCAATTCTACATCAGCTCCCTTTTTTAATACAGACCAAAGGGACTCACACCTCGAGGTCTTTAAGCAGAGACAGGAAGAAGAGAAGAATACAATAAGAAATAAGACTAGCCGTATAGTGGTGAATCTATCTAATGAGAATTTATTGAAAGAACAGCTTAGTATCTTGGAAAAAAGTTTAAGTTTTATTCCTTCCTTCCACTCACAACCAGATGAATTTATCATTGATTTAAAGTGTTTTGGGAGAAATGTGACTCTCAAACACCTTTTTGGGAATAATACGGAAACAGCAATACCAAGTAAGAAATATAAAAAACAGAGCTCCTTTGTACCATTATGTCATCCCACTGTAGACTTATTTTTGAAAATGTGTGAAAATTGTATTTTTGAAAGTAGAGTAAGAGGAAAAAGTAGACACTATGAAAATATGTCAAGGGAGGAACGCCTGGCACTTGTGGAGTTACAAAAGAGAAAAGACATTATTTTTAAACCTGCAGACAAAGGAGGGGCTATTGTTGTACTCAATACTGAGTGTTATATTAAGAAGATGGAAGAGATGCTCAGTGACAGGACCACATATCAGGTGATTAACAAAAGGGAACTTAATGTGCTTATAATAAACATAAGGGATACACACTTTATGAGAAGCTGATGGATCGTACTATAGAGAAAGATCTTTACGACTTTTTTGATGTTGAACACCCCACTATACTGACTATAAGTGGACTACCAAAAATCCACACATGCTGTCAGGATCCCCCAATGTGCCCAATAGTAGTAGGCAGAGGGTGGATGACGGAACCGATATCGGTCTATCTAGAAGTAGAGCTGAAGTAACTTTTACCAAGAGCTCACACAGTTATTTGGGAATTAGCAGACCTTTTGACTCAGCTATATGCAATTAATGAGAGAAGAGACAACTATGGAGAGTTGCTGTTAGTTACAGTAGATGTAAATAGTTTATTTACCTCTATCCCGAATGAATATGGGACAGAGGCAATTCGAGCCTTTTTAAGCAAAGAAGGAAAATAGGCCAGTCTAATATGCTCATTACTGCAAATAGTTTTGGAGAACAATGTCTTTTTAAATGGGAATACATACCATTGGCAAAAGTGTGGGGTTGCCATGGGTACCACCTGTGCCAATAGTTATGCGAACCTGGTACTGGCACAATGGGAGAAGGAATGGATGCTGCACATGGACTATTTGTGGAAGGATAACATCGTACTATATAATAGATTTGTGGACGACACTTTCATTTTGTGGAATGGGGATGAGTTTTCACTGAAGGATTTTATGAGGTTTTTGACCAACACGACTACCTTTTTGAGGTTTGATTTACTCTATTCCAAAAAGGAGATAGAATTTTTGGATGTGAAGATTTTCCTAGATGTAGAAGGTATCAGCACTTCACTTTATAGAAAACCACATGTTACACTATTCGAGCATGCATCCAAGGCATGTGTTTCGCAATATAGTGGACAATCAAAGAGTTCGTATCTCTAAATTATGTACAGTAGAAGAGGTGTTCAAGGAGGAAGAGAGGAAATTGAATGACAATTTCCAGGAAAGAGGGTATCGAATGAAAGAATTAGAGTTCAGAGAAAATGAACTGCATGAGTTACATATCTCGAAAGGAAAGCTGTATTACTCTAGTCAATTGGGCAATTTGAAAAGAAAAACTAGAGTACAAGATAGAGGAAGGACCTTGAAATGTAATATTACATATAGCTCTGACCATGCAAATGTATGTGAAATTAAAAAAAGCATTGATCGATTTTGTCTTTGGATGCGAGAATCAAGGAGATAGTTGGGGAATATCCAAGTTTTACTTTCAAAAACAGAAAAAACTTGAAGAGACTTCTATGTAATAGAAATGGATTTGACACCATTCGGGATAAGAGTATGAAGGAAAGAGCTCATTATGAAGGAACACGAAAATGTGGCTTCTGTAGTTCTTGTAAAGTTATAAGAACTACAAATTCCTTTACCCATCCGGAACTAAGAGAAAGTATAGATACCATGGGATAGCAAATTATAATTGCAAGAATGTGATATACATCGCCAATTGTACTTCTTGTCCAGCCTTTTAAATAGGCAAGACAAATAGAATGTTAAAGGAGAGGATATCCAAACATCTATCCGATATTAAGAAGAAGGTACAGACTAATGCTTTATATATGCACATTTCGAAGAATTTAGATCATTCATTTACATTTATGGTAATCTCTGCAATAAGAGAAACTGCCAGAGGGGGAGATATTGTGAACAGAACAGAAGCTGAGGAAGCACGTTGATAATGAACCTTAGAGCACACTGCTATCCTGGTTTGAATGGGAGTGTCCCAATTAAACCTTTCTTGAAGGAAAGGAGAATCAGTACTAAATGCCATTCAAGATGAACCAATGTGATTGGCTGATGAATGGTTTTAAAAAACTCTCCTAGAATGAGATAGAATGGGATCTGAAGACGGCTTGTTTTTGCTGAAAGCGCTTATCCATATATTTTGGAATTGTGAGTCCACTGAGACAATTTTAGTGGTTGACCACGTATGAATAAAGTTTTTAATGTTTTTATTTTATTGATTTGCTATTTGATCTAATGCTCGCTGGTGAGGCATCTATGGTGATACACCTTGACTTTTTTCTGGAATGTTTTTTTACTGGGAAGGATGACTTTGTGTGGCAAAGTAGTTCAATGAGCAGCAAGCTGTCACTTTATGACAAGAGGCTTTCCTCTTCAGTTCTCAGCTCTGGGGTGCCTTTTCTGTGGTGCCTGCATGTCCTCAATGTGTTTGTGTGGGTTTTCTCTGGGTACTCCCACCTCCCAAAGACATGCACTATGTTTAATAGTGAATCTAAATTATCCAAATGTGTGCCTTCTGTACATATGAGACAGTGAAGGCCTGGCAATTTACTTCCATTCTTTACTTGCTTGGCAAACTCAGGGAAATGTGGCTTTAGGAGTTATATGCGTCTTGCAAGCATGGATGAACTTTGGGGGGGGGTTGTTCCTCCTAAACAACCTCTCATACATGAGCTTGAAGATCACTGATCCTTAGAGTAAGGGTACATCTCAAAGATGACACGGTTTTGGAACTGATGCATCATCACATTCTCACTTTTGTGTGTGCAGTTGTTAGCGTTGAACGCATCTGTTCTAAAGTTCATTTCTGCTCCCATGATAATGTATAATTCTCATTTAACTGTTCTGGTTTACTGTAAGTATTTCATTTAATTGCTTGGTTGCCTTGTGGTAGTATGAGTGTAAATGTACAACATGGGGTGCACAAATCATTAAGCTTTGAGAGTAAATGACTAGGAAATAGTTTACATATTTATTATAGTTGTTATAAAGGTCTTTATAATACTAGATTCTGATTAGTTAGTGAAATTAAAAGACTCTTATCTTAACATACTAATTAACAAAACTGTTGAGCCTCATAACATAGTGTAGTAATATCACAGAAACAGCACCACTTCAGACATGCCATCAGGCATTTTTTTCATCTAGCCAAATCTAGGTAGTTGTAATGGCTTTCCACCCAAAAACAATGTACTTGTACAGTGATATAATTCCTTCTCAGTCCACCAAAGTGCAAAACTTAATTTAATTTATCATTAGCCCCCAATCCCTTTTTTCCACGGCAAAAATGTTATCCTTTCCAAAATATCCACAACAGTCCATCTTTTGTAAGACAAAACTACTCAATCATTCATTCCACATTTCCCATATCACACTAAAATACAGTTTTATCAAGTCTTTCCCTCATACCATTATATTCTTTCTCATAACATCCATAGAAAATCATATTCATGTTCACATCCTCTGCTTATGCTTATTAAAAAAGAAAAAAAATATGCGCGTGGTCGTGACAAGCGGTAGAAGTGAAACATCTGTAAGGAAGTGCGAAGGAAAGCAAAAAGTACAGTGCAGTATAAGCTCCTTCGCACTTCCTTACAGAAGTTTCACTTCTACCACGTGTGACGACCGTGCACATTCTTTTTTTTTTTTCTGTTTAAGAAAGAGATAATCAAAAGGAATGACAAAAAACTTACTTCTTGAATATGAGAATGCAACTAAAACTAAATTTCAAAAACTAGTTCCATCACAAATGTTAGAAGATCAGGTGGCATCAGTAAACGTGGCTTAATGGATGCTTCCTCTTCAGGGCACCATATCTTATTTTAATGTTTTAACTTACTTTCACGTATTTAATCTTAGACGGTTTTACTATTCCTGTACTGATCCTACATACCAAACAACAAGACTGCTTTGGTAGGACTCGATTTTAAATAATAAAATGCGGAGTGGAAAAGCCTGACATGTAATGCATCTGGATAAGTGTGTTTGAAGCTTTAATGTTTCTGTTTTACCTCTACATCTTCAGGATGCATGTGTTACAGGCACTAAAAAGGGGGGGTGCAACACTTTCAAATACTACAATTAATATCATGAAATCATTGCTCAAATATACAAGGAGTAAGAAAGAAAAAGTGTACATATGGTCAGCTACAAAGAGAAAAAAAAAAAAACATCTGCAGAAATAAAGTGGACAAGTCGCAAGTAAAATTTGATCCCATGATTATATTAATTCTGCTGCAGAGCTGAAAGTCCATTTGGACCTCTCTGGTGTACTGCTCTTCTCCCACCACTTTTAAAAGTGCACTACAGTCAAGAGCACACAGAAAATACTGACTTGAAAGGACTACCTGTACAAAATCATGATATCTTAAGACATACACACAAAGAAAGGCCATATAAAAAACTGCTGTCTATTGTTTCAGTTATTTCGTTTCGTGTGGTGAAGTTCTGTTGAAGTCAAAGCAAGTGGTCGAGATTCATGGTTGGCAGGGAACTATAAACCTTTTGCTGTGGCCTGTATTGTTCTTATGTGCACCTGCTGAACAAAATTCGGAGGGCCCTTCACACTTCAGCCCTCCACCTATACTACAGAAACACAAAAGAAAGGGAGTAGCACAGCAAGTATGCAGTGGAACACTGAATGCAAACCATTCTGTACTAAGACAGAAAAGTGTGTCTTGCAAAATGGTGTGTGTGTGTGCCAGCATGGTTCTCAACCAATCAGGGACAAAGCTCAACAGAATCAGAACACTTTCAAAATATTAGTACTATTAACTTCCGAGATTGACAGAATAAGACAATGTGAATATACACCTTCTGAAGTAAAATAACGTTATAACTCTAATTTTATTGTCATTAATATTTAAGTGCAATTCACCACCTTTTCTCCAAAAGTCTCCAGTTTTAGAATGAATTAAGAGGGACAGAGCTAAAATGTGTGTCAAAATCAGGGACAGTTGAGAGATATGCATGCCAGCCAAGAATATTAAGTTTAAGAGGCTACCAAAAAACACTTTATTTTCCCCAAATCTGTTGAGTCCATTAGCCACAAAGGCTAAGCTATATCTGAAGATATCAAATAATGGAATGTCGCAATATGTGAATGTTTGTGTGTGAGGGGGGTTGTTGGTGGGTATACGTAAGTAACACTGCCAGAGTTATGTTGTCCTGAGGACCAGTATTTCAACCAAATATATCTTTATAATCACAAAAAATAACAAAGGAAAACAATGTACAGCTTACCCCCATAAAATAACTCCACTGCTCTAACTGCATTCACACATCTGCACCAATTACAGGGAAAGGTCATTTAAGACTCTTCAAGTGAAAAACATCTTGTACTACTTTTTCTTTCTGTGTGAACACACAGTACCTCATGTAAAGTCAAATGAGGGAAGTCAATCCCACAGATGTTTACTTGGTACTTTAAAACTTAAACCTCCCTCAGGTGTCTGTGTGTTTGTTGAAAATGCATGCATGACAGGTATGGTCGAGAAGTAAGCAATACTTTTAACTGCTGCTGCTGCTGCCACGGTATCACTCGATCGCTCTCACTGTGTGAGTATTTGTGTGTGTGCGTGTGTGCGTGTGTGTGTGTGTGTGTGTGTGTGCGTGTGTGTGTGTGTGCGTGTGTGTGTGTGCGTGTGTGTGTGTGCAAAATGCATGCTAACAAAAACTTTGTCATTCTAGCAACTGTCTAAGTTTATGAGCAATATTTAAAATCCATCCCTAATTGAGGTCCTTTGCTCGCTGGTTTATGTGACTCTGTCCAGATTTCTTGTGGTAAGAGTTTGAGAGATATGATCGAAAGGTACTGCTGCTGCGAGGGGATTGCTCATTCGTAAACTGTGTGTGTGTGTGTGTGTGTGTGTGTGTGTGTGTGTGTGTGTGTGTGTGTGTGTGTGTGTGTGTGTGTGTGTGTTGTTGAAAAGCTAAAGTACGGAAAGCTTTCAACTGATACTGCTGCTGCAACAGGATCGCTCATTCTGAAACTTTGTCTGTGTGTGATGGGGGGGTTGAAAAGGTAAGTAGAGTAATGGAAGTCAAAGTCCGCCCTTAGTGGGTGGAGTTTGAATTCCATACTTCCGTTTCACTTTTCCATTTCACTCTGAGCTCTCACATGCTCCCATAAGAAGTTTCACTTCAAAATATTTTCTTTTCATGCCCAATCCTAGACTTTCTTTGTCCTTTCACATCTTAAAAAAACATATTCTGCAGTTTCTGTTTCATTACAAAATAAATGCAGCTTATCATACATTCTCTTATATAACACACACCCTTTTACAGCTAATTTGTTAATGAATAGTCTCCATAAGAAATCCTGACATGCCTTAATAGACCAGAATCTTAACCTTATTTTCCTTATAGCCCAATCCTTCCAAAGGATTACCATAATAAACATTACACCTCACCTTATGCTGCCATTCTTTTCTATTTTTTCCTAATTCTTTATTTAATTTCCATAGTTATGTTTTTATGGTATTCTTTAACGTCTTCATTCCTAAACATTTTTCCCTTTTTCCTACTTTCCCTTTATCCCAAAATACTCCAATACCTCACAAATGTTTACAATCAAGCTATTTTTTCTGTCTTTCTACATGTCGACACCCAGTATAAATGTAGTTTGGGACAAACTAAGTTGTCCCGGTCCCACGAATAAGGGTAAAGGGGTGTGGGGAGGGTACAGAGGTAGGAATTAAGGTGAGGAGTTGTAGTTGGATAGGGTAGTGGGATTGTGGTGGCGACAGGGTTAAAGAGAGAGGGAGATGTGAAAGGAAGTGAGGTAGGGGAAGGAGGGACTTCTGACAGGATTAATTGTTAGGGAGTAAAGGAAGTAGGCACATTTGGCGTGAGTTGGCGGTGCAGTAACAACTAGCTTATGTCCACTCGACCTGTAGGTATTGTGGATGCAGGTAGGCCTTGGATGGTGGGGAGAGAAGGGGTTAAGTTAATTGGGTCAGTTCCCTCCTCTCTCTCTTGGTGTTTCTCTATAGTGACTAATTTAATGTGGGGATGGAGTCTGGGAATATAGGTTGTGGGACAGGACTTACTGGCAAGGAAGGGTGAAAGAATACTGAGAGCAGAGTGTGTGTGGGTGAATGGTTGGGGGGTAGTGTCAGTGTGAGTGGTGCGCTGATGTGATTCTCTGGTGGTCCGATAGGCCTGGGGTTGTGGTGGGTGTTTCCTGGTGTCCTGGAGCATTTGTTCACAGTTGAGGTCCTCCTGGTTGTCCGGTGGTGGCTCCGGTTGGGTGGTAGGGCCGGTCGTGGTGGTTGGGGTCTTTGTGGTCATTCAGTGCCGCTGAGGTTGCTCCCTGTCATCCCTGTGTCTCTGAGGGATTCGTTGGGCCTTTTCCCAATTGGGCCATGCGGTCGAGTAACATCTGTGTGGGTAGGCTGGGTCTGTCATTACCTCCTTCCCGTTTGGAGCCATGCAGTCAGTTAGAATCCATGTGGCTGGGCCGGGTAATCCAAAAAAAAAAAAAAAAAAAGGAAAAGTGTTCTCCCAGTGGTCATGGTAGGCTGTGGGGGGGTCCATCATCATAATCCGGTCCTATTAGCATTGGGGGGTAGTGGCAGATCATCTTCTCATGCTCCCTGGTGGGTTTGTGGGCTGCTGGGTCTTTTCTTCGGTCCCCGGTGTTGTTTCTCGGGTTTTATTAAGAAAGTGTTCTCCCGATGGTCGTGGTAGGCTGTGGGGGCCCATTGCCACGATCCGGTTTCATCAGCATTGGTGGTAGTGGCGGATGATCTTTTCGTGCTCCCTGTTGGGTTCGTGGGTTTTTGTGTCCTTTCTCCAGTCCCCAGTTCTGTCCATTCTTTGGGATGGTCGTTGTGGCTGTGTTGGTGTCCCTGCGACCTTGTTTCGGTGGTGGTAGTGGTGGGAAATCCTTTCCGTCCTCCATGGTGGTTTCGTGGGTAGCTGTGCCGCTTCTTTCGGCCATTAGATCCGGGCCCCGGTTTGCACATGCGCACTGCTGTCCTTGGCCGTTATCTCTCTGGATTGTCGTTCTGGGAGGAAAAGTTAAGTGTTACAGACTCGGTTGTGGTTGAATGGTGCTAGGACTGGGTGGCTGATATGTAGGTATAAGTTAGATGTGCAGGATTACTTTTATATATATATATATATATATATATATATATATATATATATATATATATATATATATATATATATATATATATATATATATATATATATATATATATAGGGAGAGATATATATAGACAGGTGATATTCTAGTGTTAGGAAAGGGTTGCAAGCTGTAGGAGGTGTGGCTGATTGGGTGTGCAGCTGAAGGGTATAGTGTGTGCCAGGCAGAGGCATATTTTAATGTACGGGGGAGAGAGGAGTGCATTAGTTAAGTGATTACACTGTATGATTAGTAGGTAAGCTATGCAAGGGGTGGTTTTTGGCTGCAGAGTATAGGTTAGTAGGGGAGTTGGCAGAGTGTGGTAGAGCAAGGCATCACTAGGGGTTGGGGGAGAGTAGGGCGGTCGGGTTTGTGGAACCATTTTAATATTGTGTTTCTCTTTTACAGATGGCTAAATTACCAGAACTAAGACAGTGATGGCAAGCTATTGTGGCCCAAGTGGAGGAGTTGTTCCAGGAGGTGGCAACATCTGAGGTGGTACAGGAACCAGAACAGACCCTGGGTTGGAAGAGGTGGCACACAGCAGTGAGAATCCCAGTTCAAGGGAAAAAGCAACAGGCAAGGCAGCAGGCAGTAGCAGTGGATACACCGGTTCCCAGTACATCTCAAGACAAAGGTGCAGGTAATGGTTTTACTATGGCAGTACTGTCTGGGGAGCTAAGGGTTGAGGATTGTGGTAGGGGGAGGTATGATGAAGACTTGTCAGTTGGGGACCTCAGGGGTGGTGTGCAAGGGATAGAGGACGCTCAGAGGCAACTAGCACAGCGTGCCAGGTACCCGGTTACAGATGCGATGGGGGTGGCTGTTGGTTCTGAGGACAGTTCAGTCTTGGGCTCGGAGGTAGGCTCTGACTTTGGACTGCGGCCGGGGACTGGTTGGCTACCCAATCTTTGGGACAGGGGACAGGAGCGGTTTTCCTGACTCTGCACATTCTGGGCTCGGTTAAGGAAAAAATTTGGAAAGGAGAGTATGTGGATTTCTTTGAGCTGATCGATGCAGAAGGGGTTCCAATGGCTAGTGAAAGCAGAGTCCTCTAATAGCAAGGACCTGTTGGCGGCTTTAGCAGCATTGAAAAGGCAGAGGGTAGGTAAGCTTCGCCCTAGGACATGGGATAATTGGGTGGTTGGCTTTATTTATTTTATGGCAGTGCAGCTGGAGAAGGACGGGTCTTTGGCCCTGCCACTTCTAGGCTATTTCCTTACCATTTGTGAGGCTCAACAGTTAAGGCCAGGTAATGCGTGGCTTTGGTATGATCAGCATTTCCACAAACGGAAGGCTGTAGACCAGTCACTCCGTTGGGAGGTGCGTCATCCAGATCTATGGTTGGCTATGATGATGGATAGTTACGGTGGCTTTAACAGAAGGGTGAGTGGGGCGGAAGCAGCGGGTATGTGTTGGTCATTTAATAGTGATTCCTGTTCATGGGTGGGGTGCAAATTTGCACATGTTTGTTTAAGATGTCGAGGGAGTCATTTGACCATTGGTTGTGGTTGGCAAGACCTGTCCACCGGGAACTCTAATGTTATGGGTCGTGAGGGTGGGTTTGGTGGGCAAGGCTTCTCGCAAAGCTTTCAACTGGTTTGGGGGAGGGGTAATTTTTGTGGGTCCTAGGGATTTGGACTTGGGTTCTTTAGAGACAATAGAGGAAGGGGAGCCATTCCCCATTAAGGTGGAGGTTTTCTGGGGTATGCTTTGTCGGTTTCTAGGTCTGGTCATCAAAAATGAGATAATACAAGGATTTCAAGGTGAGGTTTCCTATAAAGTCCACATGGGAGAGGGTTGCAAGAATCTGCAATCTGTTCAAGGTAAAGAGGATATCTTGGAGGTTTTAGTGGAAAAAGAGTGTCGGGCAGGGCGGTTATTGGTTCCTTTTGACAGTCTGCCTTTCAGTGCTTACAGGGTGTTGCCTTTGGGGTTGGTGCCGAAGAAACGGGCAGGGGAATTCAGATTGATACATCACTTGTCGTATCTGGAAGGGAATTCAGTAAATGATTTTATTGGGTCCTTTTGACAGTCTGCCTTTCAGTACTTACAGGGTGTTGCCTTTGGGGTTGGTGCCGAAGAAACGAGCGGGGAATTCAGATTGATATATCACTTGTCGTATCTGGAAGGGAATTCAATAAATGATTTTATTGCAGAAGGGGAGGTTAGGGTGCATTATGCTTCCTTAGATGATGCAGTGAAAGTGATTAGGGAATTTAGGGAGTCATGGTTGGTTAAGGTTGACATTGAGTCAGTTTTTAGATTATTGCCTATTAGGAGTGGGGATTGGCCACTACTGGGGATTCGGGTAAGCGATAAGTACTACTTCGATAAAGCTATGCCTATGGGTTGCTCAGTGGCATGTGTGACTTTTGAGAAGTTCAGTACAGTATTGCATTGGATTTGTCAGCAGAGAGTGGGAACTCAAAAGGCAGTGCATTATTTAGATGATTTTTTGTTGGTGAGCGAAGGAAGGGTAGGAACACAGGAGGGGTTGCGGGAGTTTACGATTATGTGTGAGGAGTTAGGGGTACCACTGGCTCAGCATAAGATGGAGGGTCCGGCAAGAGCATTAGAATTTCTGGGATTAACAGTTGATGCCGACTGTTTTGCCTACCCAAGAATAAAATAGAGAGGCTTAGGTCGGTGATACGTTCGTTGTTGGGTAAGGATAAGATTCAGATTTGTTCAGTTATGGAGTTGCTTGGGCTTTTGAATTTTGCCTGTTGAGCGGTGCACCCAGGGCGAGCTTTTTGTAGGTCAATGGCATATTTGTTGAAAGGGGGTCAGAGCAAACACCATTGGGTTAGGATGACCCAACTGCTGCGGGAGAACTTGGTGTTGTGGGATGGGTTTTTGCAACAATTTAATGGGATATCATTTTGGCAGATAGACTGGGTGGGGCAAGAGGAATTTCAGTTGTTTACAGATGCAGCTGGGGGTGCTGGCATGAGGGCCTATTTTGGGGGTTGGTGGTTTGCGACTGAATGGCCACGGGATTGGAAGGAGGTATGGAAGTGGGATGTGGCATTTCTAGAGTTGATGCCTATATGGGCAGCTTCTGTGGTGTGGAAGAAGCATTTGAGGGGCAAACATGTAGTTTTTCACCCTGACAATATGGCAGTAGTGAGGGTATTACAAAAGAAGATGGCTAAGTCAGGTTTGTTATTGTTGGTTTTGCAGAGCCTCTTAATAAATTTTTCCTTTACAGGAGTGCATGTGCTTGGTGTAAGGAATGAGATTACTGAAAGCTTGTCCCAATTTCAGTTTTGCAGGTATTTAGGGTTGGTTCCATGGGCAGAGGAGGTGCCATTATCTCTGCCAGAGGAGGTGTGGAATCTTGGGTCGATGTAGCCAGGCGGTTGGTCAGCATTCCTTGGCCCCTTCTACGAGGAAGGTGTATGGTAGGGCTCTTTCTGATTTTAATCAGTTTATTTTGCAGCTGCCAGAAGAAGAAGGGGTATAGTCGGTGGAATTACTATTGCAATATGTAGTTTGTGCTTGGGGGCTAGGCAAGGCTTTGCAGACAGTTAAGGTGGATTTGGCTGCAATTAGCATTTTCCCTAAGGTAGCAGGGTTGCAGGATTTTACTAAGTCTTGGACATTAGGGCATATGTTGAGGGGGTTGGAGGAGAGTGGTGGTGGAACATAGGGATATTTGATGGCCACTTACGAGGGTTATACTGAATTTTTTGTTGAGAGAGTTAGGTTTGTTACAAGGGGGGGGGTCTTCGAATTACTTTATGTGGAATGTGTTATGTACATGGTTATATTTTGGCGCTTTTTGTATTTCAGAGTTGTTAGGCTCGCTATGTTGGAAGGATGTTATCATAGGGGAGGGTGAGGTTACTATTGCATTAAGGAGGAGAAAGACAGATCAGTTGGTTAGGGGATGTTTGGTGGTGCTTAAACCTGACAGGAATCCTTGCTTTGTCCAGTAATGTGGGCTAAAGAATATATGAAGAGGGGCAAAAGGGGAGTGTGAATCAGTTAATTTTTTGTTCAATGGACGGGAAGGTGGTGTTGAGTAGCAGATTCATAACTTTGGTGAGGAAGGTTTTACGTTGCATGGGATTTCCATCAAAGAAGGTTTGCAGCTCACTCGTTCAGGATAGGTGGGGCCTCAGATTTAGCTAGAGAGGGTAGTTCCACTGAATTGATTAAGAGAGTGGGGAGGTGGTCTTCAAATGCATTTTTGTCTTATATTAGATAAGTTGTGGTCTGATTATTAATTTTCTCTTCTTTTCTTTTAGGGAAGCACATTATCATCTTGGGGCATTCGTTTATCCACTGGGCAGAGAGGCGTGCTTTAGTTAGGGATGATCGGGAAAATTTGGGTTTATCTCATTTAGGGTGGTCAGTGACTTGGCATGGTGTTAGGGGTCTTAGGTGGGATGGGTTGTTGCATGAATTTGAGAGGGCTAAACTGAAGGTGGGTTGTCCTTGTATACTAATCATTCATTTGGGGGGCAATGACTTGGACATTGTTTCCAAAAAACAATTAGTGGACATTATTCTGCAGGATTTGATGAGATTACAGACGTTGTACCTGGGTATGGAAATTGTGTGGTCAGAGTTGCTTCCTCGTTTGTGTTGGAGGGCTGCGTATAGTTATAGGTCAATTGAAAGGGTCAGAAGGTGTGTCAATCAAAGGCTGGCTAGGCAGTTAAGAATTCTGGAGATGCATATCATTGACCATAGAGATTTTGGGGATGGAGAGGAGTCTTGGTACCGAATGGATGCAGTACACCTTAATGACATAGGATTGGATCTTTTTAATTTGCATTTGAAGCTCTTTTCAGAGGATATGATTGTGGCTAGGGTTTAGGAGGGGGAACAGCCTGAAACCAGGCTGGTGGCGGAGAAGAGGGACAGGATTGTCCTCTTCTGTTCCCCCTCTAAAGAAGGTGGTTATTGGTTAATGGTTTGGTATGGAGGTGAGGAGAGTAGGTACGCTGCCTCTTTATGTGGGTGAGTAGGTACGCTGCCCCAGTGGAGGAGGTGTCAAGGTGAGTAGGTACGCTGCCCTGAGATAAATTCATCCAGGGTGAGTGGTGATGCTGCCCTGAGATCATCGTTGCTGAGGAAGATAACATTGTATAATAGAGTTTAATAAAGGTCTTCAAATGGCTTTATGTGTTTGGTGTGGTTATTTAAAGGGGGGACGAGACAAATGTAGTTTGGGACAAACTAAGTTGTCCCGGTCCCACATGTAAGGGTAAAGGGGTGTGGGGAGGGTACAGAGGCAGGAATTAAGGTGAGGAGTTGTAGTTGGATAGGATAGTGGGATTGTCATGGTGAAAGGGTTAAAGAGAGCAGAGATGTGAAAGAAAGTGAGGTAGGGGATAGGAGGGACTTCTGACAGGATTAAGTGTTAGAGATTAAAGGAAGTAGGCACATTTGGCATGAGCTGGTGTCTCTCTCACCTCCCTTTTTTGTTTATGGATGGAAGATGTGGCAATTTGAGGTGGAGAAGAGGGACAGGATTGTCCTCTTCTGTTCCCCCTCTAAAGAAGGTGGTTATTGGTTTATAGTTTGGTATAGTGGTGAGTTGAGTAGGTATGCTGCCTCTTTATGTGGGTGAGTAGGTATGCTACCCCAGTGGAGGAGGTATCAGGGTGAGTAAGTACGCTGCCCTGAGGTAAATTCATCCAGGGTGAGTGGTGAAGTTGCCCTGAGATCATCGTTGCTGAGGAAAATAACTATTGTTGTTTTTGTGTGCATAAGGTCATTGTATAATAGAGTTTAATAAAGGTTGTCAAATGGCTTTATGTGTTTGGTGTGGTTATTTAAAGGGCGGACGGGACAACTGCAAAGATGCAACATGCACAATAGAATGTACTAATCTATTGTCTCTTTCTCTCCCTTTCTTCTTCCAGGTACAGAATCCCCCATTTTACCAGTTTTAAAAGCAGAAAGAAGAAGAAGAAGAAGTCTTGATCCTCATATGACACTTGGAATGTTAAAGAAACGATGATCACATTGTCCAAATCCCCAGCATTAGCAATGATGACCTTCTGTTCACACCTGTGAGGTTTGTGATGTATTCTATGCTTTATTTTTGAAAGATAAACAGACTTGCTAATTGTTTTTTTTTTTTCCTGCTACTCAGAAGGGTCATGTATATGTCCAGCATATTGTGTGAATGTCGACAGATAAAAATCAGTGACATTAATTTTCCACAACCCCCCCACACATGCTTACACTGAATGTGACAAGCTTAGTCTATTAGAAGATGTAATGATTTTTCACTACATACTGACACTACATTTCACAAGATAGACAAACATACACATACTCTCCACAGTTTACTATAGTTTGATTCTATAGTTTACCTTCATAATGTCGCGGATGGTTTGTGCGACAAACAACTGAGCGAAATAACATCTGCAAAAATCCAGAATGTCACTTCACAGATGTTTGAATGGCTGAATTGCGAATGCAATTTGTCATTCAAATGAATAACATCTGTTCGACATCTGGATCCCAAATAGTGAGTTTCAACATAGTGCCGTGACCACGTTCTGAAATTCGCTCATTTGGGTCGATGTTATGCACGATCGCACAAACCATCTGCAACATTATGAAGGTAAACCGATTCTATAGTACTTGACTGAAATATCAAATGTTTGAAAGAATTTGACTGAAAACCCATCTGATTGAAAAGCAATTGATTGAAAATCCATTTGACTGAAAAGCAATTGAATGAAAACCCATTTGACTGAAACCTATTTCACAGAATCACAAATCACTGAAATACTCAGCATAAGAAAATACAACATCAAATGATGTTTTTGCAGGAGGACAAATCCCCCTGCACCCCCATTTAGGGGCTTTGCCTCATACACCCCTTTAATTGTACATACTAACTCCACAGCTGCACAATGACTTGAAAACAGAAAAAAAAAACATGAAAAATAGTAAGTCAGTGTTGGGCAAAATCCATCCACTACTCCTGTGGTTGCCTGACTAAATAGAAAAATTTGCTTACCTCATGCTTTCATGGACTGTTGTAGCACTTGTCCATAGTAACTATCCACATCTCTTTAACCTTTAATATACACAAATATTCTATTCTCTGATGTTTCGTGAATCAGGCAGATGGTGGGAGGGCAAGGAACAGAAAGCTGCATGAATTGACTGGCTAGGTGCACCAGCAGGGGTGCCATTGGTCATTTATTTATTTATTTTTAATAAATTAATACTAACACATTTATTTACTTAAAAACAAATAAACAAATGGATACATTAACAATAGAAATGCATCCCTTGCCAAATGGTGCCCTAAGCAGCCATGTAGATAGACTATCCAGAAGGCTGGTTATAAAAGCAAGGTATAGAAAATGTGTGTAGCAGTAAATATAGGATGTGATCTAACAGTAGGAGCAAATCATACTTATTTCTGAATGTTTATGCACATTCTCCTTGAGGAATGCTACTGACATCAGAATAGCATAATGAAAGCCAATGTCATGCTAGGAAAAACTGATGGAAGTCGTTGAAAAAGAATATGACCTTATTGTGTTATTTGGTCATTCAGTGTTACCATATTGTTGCGACTATTGAAATGCCAGATGTGCAGCTCCCTTTTATTCAGAAAATGACTGGGGAGTGTTATATCCAGATCCCATCTGATTCCAGTAAAGAACTTCTTAAGATTTTTTTTTTTTTGCATACTGCCAAGTATATCTAAGCCTGCTTGGTATGATGTCTTTTGTAGACAGTTACAGACACTGATGCAGAACAAATGAAACAAGAATAAACAAACTGTACCCTTGTACTGGGAACAATTAGCTACGGAGCAGCTGTAAATCAAAGCTTTGTCACTGAAGGTCAATGTAATCTGATGTCACATTTCATGAACTGACATTTTGGCTTCAAATGCAGTTTTCCTAAACATTACTTGCCTTGCTTTGATATACTATGGACTGTAGACAAGTCAGTGTTGTGTGTATCAATGTATTGTTTCCAAGTTCAATAAGATATGCCTACTAAACAGCTGTATAGCACAGTTATTATTAGAAGATGGGTTTCTTATGTACCTGCATCTGTATCTGTATGAGTCGACTAGAACACTGTAAGTATTTCTGCTTCTATGCTATGTATAGCTTTTTTATTACGTGTTTGTAATTTCCTTGTCACCCAGGATCCGGTTGATAAGGGTCTGCACTCCAGTCCTCTCTGGGTTAACAAACTAAAATAAATAAATACAAAACTAGAATTTGTTTATCCTACAATGAATGGCCAGCAAATATAAGATGGCTTCAACATCTGGCAGACAACTATATTCAGACTGAAATGGTCATCTGTTACAAAGAAGACCCCACTCATCATAAGTGAAATGTTTATGAAGTAAAAAAGAACACCTAAATTAAATAGCAATTTTTCCTAATCAGAGCCTTCCTACTACTCAACCAAGGTAGATATGCCAGTATTAAATAAGTTTTTTTCTTTTTTTCTATTTTTAATAAGCAGTTATGAACCCCCTTCTGTCATTTTCCTTGCATCACATGCTCTCCTCTATCTACCCATGTAGTTGCATGGCTAAATACTGGTTTGTGTACCAAACCTCTTCCAGTGCAGCACTATTATATCTCCATGTGTTATCTAACATATTACTATAAGTTTTCTATACTTTAAAAGTCTGGTAAGCAGACAGATTATATTATGTATGTATGCATGCATGTGTGCATGTTAACTGGGTAGGTGGGCTGGTTCTTAGACCCTTTCAGTCATGACCTGAGTCAAAGGTAATTAGCAAATGACAGGCTTGAGACAGACAGTAAAACAGGTTACATATAGCACTGGCAATGTGTTCTTGCTCAACAGACAATTTATTACATACGTTTCTGTTCTTAAGATCAAAGAATTTCTAGTAGTGTTTGGTTAAGTAAAACTAGTATGTGGTGTGGCATATATTATGCACAGATAAAAGTACAATATTTACAAACAAATATGTGCTACATTAAACTTTTTAAGCATCTAGCAAAGCTATTGCTGGGGTCCAGATATTGGGCATACTGGAAAAGAGTCATGACTATGACCAGACTATCATGGGCAGAAAAGGTGGGAGCAAGTGGACAATGCTGACTCACCCACTGCGGGGGGTGGGGATGGGGGTATATAACATGCAAAATATAACGCGAGGATAAAGTCAATGATTGCACCCCAGTCCCCTACATAACGAGGGCACTTTACATCTGTGGGAGTATGTATGCACCCTCTGAAGCAAGAGATTGTGGAAGTCTTCACAGCCACCATGGGGACAAGATAGATACACATTTACAAAGAAGTCCTAATTCACAAAATATGATGGAACCAAGAACTATTTTAGGGAGCACAAATTGGCCATAATGCTCACACCCACATGAGAAGAATGAAATGGTTAATGGATCTCACACTGAAGAGAAAGGAATGAGTTTTAGAGCAGCTGAGTGGAAATTTGATGGTCATGAAGGTTAGGAACCAAAACAATTATTGCTAGAGCACTATTCTGCATATGAAGGCTGTTCTGTAACATAACAAATTAAGGACTAAGTATACAAACAGCAGATGCATTTATACAATTCATTTAGATGCTCTAACATGTTATGTCTGAACTCAATAACTATGTTGCAGTTCCTTGAATTGTTTGATTGATTGCACTAAGCGGGTGAGGCTATTTTTCAAAACACTTTCTCTCCAGCTATAAGTTATAAAGGTGGTCTGACCAGGAAGAGATTATCTCTGGTATTAGCTCTTAATGAATGTAGTGTTGGTCTTGTGTGTAGCTCAACTGCTAGGGGTGAACAGTAATTTAAAAAATAATAATTTGATCAAAAGAAATTAAAAACTGATTATAATAACTGAAGGAAAAATGCACATGATTCAGTAGTTTATATTTTCATAACTGGACAGAAAAGCCTAAAAATACATCTAACTAGGCAAAGATGACCTAAAATGCTAAAATACATTTAAAAAAGTTGCATTGGAGTGAATGATACATGACAGCATTTATGTATTTATTTATTTACTTAGTTACTCCAGGTGGGTGGGCTGGTCTGTTGATCCCTTTCAGCCATGACCCAGGCTCAGAGAGCAAGCTACAAGGCAAATTGTACTTAGCATATAGTATAGGGTTAGGAAAATGACTAAGCAATCATTTAATAAAGGCAGTAACATATATCCACTTATATAATAAAATATACAGTAACAGTTAATCATCCATCTTTGGCAATACAAGTTTGGAACAAATAGTTTGCAAATTCAGTTTTACAGAAATGTACATTATTGGTAAGGTAAGAGAGACAGTATTTTAATAAGGAGGCAAGGAATGCTGATATAGACTGGGAGCACAAATACAAAGTAGTCTTTATACCACATAAAATAACTACATTTAAGTTTAAACTGCTGATTGGAATGCTTTAAACTTTGAGCATTGCAGATCACATAGTACGTAGTTAGTCATTACTGCTAAAGCAGTTGCACATGGTTTCCTGATTTAAATGCTTTCAAATGATTTTTTTAATCAGTCAGTCTAGATAAGAATCTGATTTTTATTGGAGTTGATTCTAAGGAGCAACTTCTAGCCTACGGAAATTTTCTCCTGTTGTAGTTTTGAAATATGATGATGTCTTCGTATGAACCCCTTGAAGAAATAAGATTGATATTTTAATGATAGTTTTCACTTGGTGGAGGTAGTAGGTGGAGAGCAGTAGCTATTCTTGTGAATCTTGAAAAGGAGAGATTAATTAAAAAGTAACACATCTAGTTAAAGGAGTCACCTTTGATCCTTTATGAGGTTGTATTGCTGGATTTGTGAGTGGCTGCCCATTGGCATAAACCAGG
Organism: Protopterus annectens; assembly: GCF_019279795.1. Taxonomy (NCBI): domain Eukaryota; kingdom Metazoa; phylum Chordata; order Ceratodontiformes; family Protopteridae; genus Protopterus; species Protopterus annectens. Next base: position 987,419,579 of record NC_056745.1, on the reverse strand, counting down.
AAAGGTTTTTGTAGTTGAGTTTGTGGAATGGTGGATGATTTGCTATCATCAAGTAATAGTATATCATCTAAATACAAAATATCATCTAAAAAAGTAGGCCATTTGTAAGATCATTTATGCAGAGGAAGAACAAAAGATGGACAAGTACTCATCCTCTTGAAACACCAATTTTCAGGATTCCATCTGATGACTATTGATTGTTATAATATACCTAAAAGGTTCTATTAGTGAGGTGGTTTTGAAAACAATTAATAGTATTGTAACAAAAATGAAATATATTGAGTTTGTTTAGTAGAAGATCATGGTTTATCATTTCAGACATGAATCATGTCTACAAATGCACATCCTGTAATAAGTCATTCATTCACTTTACAGTAGATAGTATCTGTGGCTATAAATAGAGCAGTTTTTTTATGGTCCCCTTCTATCATTCTTAATAGTCTTCTCAGTGCCTCATGCCCTATGATGGGTCTACTGGCATGCTATTCTTATCCCCAGCAATGATCAAATTTTATTAGGGTCAGCAAGGAACTTACAGTTATCGTGGAGGACATATTGTCCACATCATCCATCCAAGTTTTGTTTCTTATATGGACTACAAAATCCTCCCTTGGTGATTTTGTAATATATTCCTAGGTTAGTGTGCAATTAAGGGCTTTGTAGTGCATCACCTAGCCTCTGAAGCTTCAGCCAGTCCACACATCCAGTATCAGGACTATGCTTCTAAAAACCACAACATCTCCAGTCTCTACCAGATATCATCATGAGAGATGCCCATGTAATCATCCACCCTCCTGGATGGTAATAGCCATCCTTCCCTGCTGCTGTGTCTTTCACCTGAGCTGCTATTTGAACCAGGGTCACCTGGGCCATAGTCAGGGATTTATCCCTCTATGCCACCAGAGTTGGTGTTGCAAACATAGCATTGCTGAATCCATGTTGATGGTCAGAGTAAGCCATAGTTGTTAATATTTTTGAATAATTGTTTGTGGACAAGCTTCTCAAAGATTTTTGCTATTGGACTGAGACTGGGAATTGGTCTGTAGTCTTTTAAATAAGTTGATGAGGGTACCTTGGGAGAGGGATAATAACGGCACACTTAAAAGGTGGTGGTACAATACCTGTTGCAAGAGAGAGGTTGAAAATGCCTGTCAGTGGTTTCCAATTATATCTGCTGTTCCACATGGGAATGTTGGTTGCAATGTGCTAAATTTAGCAGATGAATTTAAGTTCTTTAGTATTTTTTAGTTTCATTGGTGGAAGTTTCAATTAAGTAAAAAGCTGCATATTCTGCAAAGTAGGTAAACTCAGTAGAATTGTTAGATATGCTGTATGATGTGGGAAGAAACTGGTCAGTTATGGTTTGAAATAAAGTTGTTAGAAAATATTTGAAGTTCTCAATGTGATGAGTTCTCAATGTGATAACTAGTATATTGTGTTTCCCTTAAGAAGGGAGCTTTTGCCACATTGGTTGCTGTTCTACTTTATCTGCTATGCTTTGGCTAGCCTGGCAAAGATTATCATTTGCTGAGTTTTGTTTACAGTCTTCCCAGGCTATATCAGATATTTTCATCATATTTCGGATGTCATTGTCAAGTGCATGGAAGGGCTCTGTAACAATTTGTAATGGCACCCAGTCTATGGTACCCAAAACAGTATTAAGGGGTTGGGAGGGTGGCCTAATGGTTAAGGTGTTTGCCTTACAAACACAAAATGCAAGGTTTGAGTCTCACGAGGGATAATACGCTAGGCTTAAAATGGCTCGCAAGGGCAGTTAGCTTAGTACGAACCTATGAACCTATGAACCTATAAGATGAGTCTGTCTGTGATCAGGAAATGATCTACCAACAACTACCTGAGGTGGCATTTTTGATTTTTAAAATACCATGTTTATATAACTGGGCAGTAATCACTTTTGTTATTTGATTGGATTTGAATTCTGGTATATCTGCACTTAATGTTAGTTATTATTAGGTTGAGAGTGGAGTTATTGTATCTTTTGGGGTTAAGCCTTGTTGGGAATTGAAACAAGTGTTCAAGATGGTACTGTACTGGTATTTTATGGAATTGGTTAGTATTAGGGCCTATTACAGTGAAAGCACCAAATATGATTGATTTTTAGGGAGGGCATTGTGAAAAATTTGTTGAATGATATTTTGAATGTGCGTTGGTGGTGATGATGATGGGTGGATATAGACAGATGCTATAGAAAGGTGAGTAGGTTTAGCAAGTATTAGGTGACATAGAACCTAAGGGTGCTTTTGTCACTGACTGAGCTACTTACGGATGTGCTTGTAATCTTCAGTGAAGTTTAACATTTACATTTTTCTAGTAGTTAAACTTCAGCTACTAATCTTGGGCCATGTCTGGTATCTGAGATGATTAGGCAGATAATTCTTGTTTTAATGCAGTGTAAGGGGTTGAGGTTTTCTTTTTGTTATGTTTAAGAAACAGCTACAATGCGTGGCTGTTCAAGGGAGAACCAAGCTTCTAGTATTGACCATTTGCTGTTGATGTTACAAGTATTTAGACAAGCAAGTTTTACATCTTTGTCTCTGTAACATTGGAACATGGGTAGTATACTGTGTTGGTATTTGTTGAGGGCCACGGTTAGTGTGTTATATTTTCAGATTTTAATACCTTCTAGAGTGCATGCTATGTTTTTATTAAAAGTTCCTTTGTTCTTTTTTCTGAGTATGAATCAAAGGAATGCTTTGTACAGGGACTGCTTGGATTAAAAAATGTTTCTGATGTTGTAAGTAATGAGTTTTGAATATGTGATACGGTATATGGGTAGTCCTACTTGAAAGTCTGGTTACAGTCTTTTTTTTTTGAAGTATGATGGTATATTATCTGAGATCCATAGTAAACGGCATAATAAGATTATTGCCATTGTAATGTAAAGTATGAGCCTTATATTTGACATACTGTCTTCACAGTGGTTGTTATTTAAGGGTTTGTTATATTTAACATGGTTGAAAACAGTCCTACTGCTGCCTATGCTGGAAATTATTTGTTGTTTTTTTGTAAACATATGAGTCAACTTGACCAAAGGACTTTATTTTAGGCATGAGCTAGGTACAAGGCAGAAAAACCATAGATATTACAAGAAATTTGAAGCAAATTTTTATTTGTTTATTTATTGTTTTTGGCAAATGGGTGAGTGAACTTGACCAAAGAGCCCCATTTCAGGCTTGATATAGGGACAACAGAGAGAAACTGGAGGTACTACAAGAAATATTCAGCAAAGAATAATGGAGGAATCTGACTGACATAGCATTGGAAGTGTAAAGCACTCACACAGGCTGAAAACCTTTCTGGGTTTAATATCTAAAAAATAAAATTTCAATAAGGTTAATCACATGAATAAGTAAATAAACAGTTTACAATTTTTTTACCACAACTTTTATGTAATATGATGGCAAAGAAGTACATTATTGAAATAAGTGATTATGTTTAGCTTTCTGAGGAATCCACTGTCACTTTTAAAGATATGTACACTTCATAGTTGAATACTAGGCTATTTACCCTGAAGGGCCATTTTAATCCTAGCCAATAACTTGAAGTCAGAATCAAACCCTGTACATTCTGTTTATGGGATGAAGACCTTAACTATTATGCCAAACCACCCCCCCACTTGAGCCATATATATTTCTCTCTCTCTTTTTGTATACACACACACACACACACACACACACACACACACACACACACACACACACACACACACACACACACACACACACATACACACACACACACACACACACACACACACACACACGCACACACACACACACACACACACACACACACACACACACACACACACACCATACAGCAATGTATTGCATACAAACACACACATACATCCATGCACACATACACAAACACACACTTACTATACAGCGATATTTTGCATACAAACACATGCATACATCCATACACGCATATGCACACACACAAACACACACACACACACACACACACACACACACACACACACACACACACACACACACACACACATACAAATATATATATATATATATATATATATATATATATATATATATATATATATATATTACAAACACAGTCACATACACACATACATGCATCCACACATGAGTTAGTATTTCTCTGCACTATTAAACTATCAGATTATTTTTCTCTGTAGACTTCTCACAGTATGAGGGGGACTATTCAATGTGAAAACTGAGCACAAAGGAAACTCTTAACAGTTTCATATATTTTGGTGGTAGTTCCAATTTTCCAACCACAGTTTTTTATTTTCAGTTGAAACACACACACACACACACACACACACACACACACACACACACACACACACACACACACACACACACACATCTTCATTGTATGTTTTCAGCTTTTTCTTACCTTACAGTTGCACCACAATATGTGGTGGAAAAACTGCAAAACAGAAGATCTAAACATTAGGAAGCATTTTCTATTTCACTTCGGAGAAGAAATCCAGTTTTAAAGAATCTGTTTTTCATATACTAATGTCACTGAAGAAAACAGTAAACATTAACCTTAGTGGCATCAGTGTAGTACATGTATTGCATCCACAGACTTTAAAGGGCACATCGCCATGCATGCACGAAAATGACCCCTTAAATGCATAGGCGCAACACATTATCTCAAGAGTTTAATAAAAAGTTTATGAAGCTTTTATTAAAAAAACAGCCAATGTAAATAAGTACAGACAAATGGAAAAATGCACTGTGGCACTTGGACTCATTAAATGCCGCATGCATTTACTAAACTTGGAAAATCACTTTAAGTAACACTCATTTGAAATAACCTTTATTCCAGACAGAGAAACACCAGTCAAACGTACCCTTGAGATCACAAGTAGGGCACACCTCTCAATTGTCCCTATGTTTTTATTAATGTTCCTAACTTTGTCTCAAAATTCTGCTTTACACCTCCTAAAATTAGAAATATTTATGAGATTTAGTAAATTAATAAAAAATCCCTAATTTGGAGTATTTTCCCTAATTATCTTTTGTTTTGTCCTAGATTCTGGAGGTAGTTGAGTGCTATGTAGCTGAGTAATGTGTCAATTGAGATCCTGATTAAACAGTAATTAATAAGTATATACCCGACATAGGCTATGTATTTATTTATTTATAGCATTTGTTAATCGGAAAAGTCTACTGGGCCTAGATGAGCCCATTTTCAGTAGAGGGCTGGCAACAAAAGCTTCACATAACATCAATAGTACATACAAGAAAAAGCACAATATACAGTGTATATACAGTCTTAGTGCATGGAAATAAATATTAAACACAATGGTACAAGTTATTTACAAACATTACACATCAAAATTGTGTACAATTTGATCATTGAGGTTGGAGTTAGTCAGGTAGGGTAGCAGTTTTGATTGTTACTTCTTGGAGTTTTGTAGGCACACACAGTTGAATTCAGCACATCAGAGAGAGCTCCTAAGTAGTGATATTGTCGAGAGATGTAGTAGTGGATCAGGTGTTAGGAGGTATTATTTTGGCATTTGGCCACCTTCCACCTTCATGTTTACTTACTCAAAGGATGGTAGTGGTGCTAAGATGATAGGCAGATGATATTCATTGCCATGAAAGACAACTCATGAATGTCCCTTTGTCCTTGAATCAGCCAGTTGTGTCCCAGCTCATTTATAGAAATAGAAACTGGCTTGTCTTGACAGATGTTATTCCTACAGCTGGTTGAACAATTGAAGTACTTCCACTTGTATATGTGCATGGGCATACTGAAGAACCTGCCTTATGTGTATAGTAACAGACTGGTTATAGCATGAAGTGGCATGAATAAAATGCTACTCATCTTAAGACTTCCCCTGCAGAAATCAATACCTGCCCCAAAAAATGCAAGCAGTCAGGAAACTTCATTCATATATTAGTTTTTTTTTATTTAGTCATCAGTTGGGTTTACTTATATAAACAGTGTGAATAAAATTATTTTGATGTTGGCAGACTACTGATCAAAGGTGAAAGATATTTCTTGACTTTTGTTGTGTTTTTTGGCTTTTCCCAGTTAGGGATCGCCACAGTGGAACTCTGGTCCGCTAATGATTGGCAGTAGATTTTTACGTGCCGAGTTGCCAGCCCTGATGCACAACCTTCAACGAAGGTACGCCCATTCACACATGTCTCCACACAGAAGACGCTCTAGCTGAGAATCGAACAGGACAACGTCTTACTGTGAGGAGACAACACTACCGCAGCACCACCACTTGACTGCTTGATTTATTTTTTCCAACAATTTTATAATAAGACAAAAACAACAAATAGAAAGTCACACAGAAAAAACACAATAGCAAAGAATCAACATAAAGACCCAGGCAAACCAGTCTCCACAGCATAATACCTAAGACCTCCTTTAACATTAGGTTTATCATTTGTTTTCATCTTTTTTTTTTTACAGGTTTGGAGAGCAATCAAACAATCAATTTTTTTAAAAGAAACACACACACAACACTATATATTATTTTGCCCCCACAAAAAAAGCTTCTTGACAGTCAGAAGGGCACTATTAAAATGACGACTGTTCAAAATATTAATAGTTCAGAATGCATGTTTCTGTGTTTGAGACTGTCTTGTGTAGTGGTAGTATTATGGAAAGGGTTTTTCTAAGACAGGCATTAATTCTATTATAAAAAAATTTAACAGTTATGTTAGTAATTTCCTAACAGGTAAGTCTCTGTGTGTGCTAAATAAATAATGATCTAAAACAACTTCTAGACACTTACATGTAACAGTAGCTGGCAGTGGTACATTTGTGGCATCAGTAATAATGATAACAGAGTCATTTTAATATATTTTGTGATTCCAAGCAGCACTACAACACCAACTGTGTTACTGAGATAATTATAACTAGCCTGTTAGCTGTTAATCAGCTCCAGAGGTACATGAAGTTCGGTTGCAACCTTTGTTACTATATACAAAACTTGAAAAAATACCATGTGTGTGTGTGTGTGTGTGTGTGTGTGTGTGTGTGTGTGTGTGTGTGTGTGTGTAACTGATTGCATAGGCTGGCTTTTTTCAGCGCAAGATTGTTGTACAATGGGGATCATGAAATTTGCCCCTTCCCATTGTATTGTGATCTGAGAGTTGGAATGTATAATAATAAGAGGTGTGGAGGGTGCATGAGGGATTTTCCCCCCTGCAAAAAGCATGCCAAAAGTGTTTTTGTTGTGCTTTAGATCAGCTAATGATCAACAAGATGTGTTCAATCACTTCCAGTTTGATATTCTGATTTTTCCAATGAAGGGCAATATATATATATATATATATATATATATATATATATATATATATATATATATATATATATATATATATATATATATCAAGAGAGAGAGAGAGAGATTTGTATACATGTATGCATGCATATATACAAGTATGCACACGTACACACACACACACACACACACACACACACATATATATATATATATATATATATATATATATATATATATATATATATGCAAGTAGGCAAAATACAATTCTTGTCAAGTTTCAATTATGTTTGGTAAGGTTAAACTGTAAGGCACTAGGGTCAGTCTGAGTTGGTTAGCCAGTGACTGTGCTTCTGAACTGTAGCTGTACAGGGAAAAGCTTATTTGCATATTGCATGGATTGGATATTATCCAAGGTAACAGTGTACATATATTGCATACCCTTTGGTATAATTGAGCTTTGCATATTAACTGATACAAGTGATGGGATTCAACTGCTGTTTCAGTTGAACATTAAAGACTAACAGTAGCAGTGTGAAAGTTAAAGATCATAACTCAAATCCATCCCATTGTCCTTTAGAGTTGAGATTATCATGATTTGTTCTCTCACCCAAGGCCTTCTTTGTATTTGCATAAAATAGCTGCATTCAGAATTACTGTTTTCTGTGGTAATATTTAGTAGTTTGTCTGAAGCTCTCTTTCATTGCCACTCCCTGCTTTCTATTCTTTGTCATATTTAAGGACTCTACAATAATCATTTTTTTCTATATCTCAAAATACTGCTTAAATTAGAATAAAAAATAGGAATCTGATTGCTTATTATTCAGTCTGTCTTGGTCAGTGGCATTACACTTCTTGACTGATTCCAAGAGATGTGAGTTGCTAACACTCAGCCCTGTGCTATAGAGGAATGAAACCCTGAGTACAACCGAAATTATCCAAGGTTCATCTAGTGGATCAAGTGCTAGAAAGGCTACGAATGGGGTAGCATAAGAGTAAGCAGCCACTGCTGGCATGCACATTCTGGACAGAATGAGTCAGTGTGTCTCTTGCACCACTGACCCTAAATGGAGGGTGGAAACATTAACATTACAGATATCAGCGATTGAGTAGGTGCACTCTGCACATAAGCCAGGGTGGATGCTCCTGTGGTTGTCTGGAGACATGCACAGGGTGCTTCCCTAGAGCAAGTGTAAGATATCACCAGATTCTGGGTGGAGTTTGGTGAGGAAGGAATGGAATGGTATCACATGTATGTATGCCTGTCAGTTGTGTGATTCTCACTTCCCAAAGAGAATGAATGAGCTGAATGGATGTTACATCAGACAGGGCAAAATTGGCCATAAGGCTCTCTTCTCTCTGACTGAGGATCAAATGTGCTGGCTTTTGTCCCAGTGGATAAATAAATCAGTCATGAGTCAACTTGGTGCTATATGGTGCAGAAAAAAGTAATGATGAACAGGATAAAAAAAAAGCTGTGGCTTCCAAAATTTTTGGCAGATTTATGGTACTGTAGAGAGAAAGAGAAAACAGCTGCAAAGGACAGTACATAGTAAGAACTGTGGGTTCTCAAAGAAACCATAGGTTTATGACATCAGTGTGGAAGGGAATAAAAAAGGGTTGCACGTGTGTTCCTGTCTGGGTTTTCGTGGGCTGAAAACCATTAAATGTATCAGATAAGATAAGGTAAGAGCCAGAGGAAACATGGTTTATGAAGGCAGTATCATAAAATGTCATTCAAACTCAACATATTATGCACAGATGAAGTTAAACAGCAAAAAAAAAAAAAAAAACACATAAGTCATGCTTTTTTCCATGGAACTGAAAGGAACATTTTGTTGGGAAACAAATATATGCCAGTAAAGGAAATCTTGTGTTTAGGATACAATTATCCTATAAAAATATCACTGTTTTCCCAGCTTTTGCTCTATATGAATAAGATTAACAGAAGAAATGGAAAGCACAAGGAATATCTGACAGCAAATAATAGTGAGTAGAGGTTTGTAGCAAGGATGTAGAAGATAGCAAGCTGAACTAATAAACTATAAGAAAAATACTGGTTTCAAACAATGCATGCAAAAGCAACAAATACTAAAAACTGCTTATTATTGTCCATTGACAAGAAATGAGTCCAAAGATTTGGATTTGAGAGAAATTACAATATAGAATGGATACTATTTACTAACTTGTTTGAACCAGGAAAGTTATTTGTGGTGAAAGAAATGGAGTATAGAAAAACATGAACATGCTGAAAAATTAATTTAACAAAATTAAAAGTATGAAATATTGTCATACATATCAACATATTTTGAACAGAAATAACAGTAGTGATTTGTGGCAAGATGGCAGTCTTTAAAAAGCTCAAGCATTTTCAGATGGAAGAGATGATAGTCTTTGATGGAGAGATCAGCTATAGTGCCAAAGGTTAGAAGTTATTGATAATTATGACATGAGGTTAAACGAGACAATGAGGACTTGCAGAACAAAGATAAGGGCTACTGCAAGCCATTGTGAGTTAGAAATAATGTTCCCATCTCTTAGTCTGCTGTTCTGAGTGGGTGAATTGAATACTGGCCAATACTTGGTTCTGGTGACTATGTAAACAACAGACATGATAGCCATAAAGAATCTGCTGTGAATATCAATAACTTATGCAACTGGACAGGGTCAAGATGACAATCCTTCCCATTCACTGACTATGAAGAAGAGAATAGTTTATTATAAAGGTATTCACAACACAAATGTGAGATGCAAAACGTTTCATAGATTCATAGTAGGTTTTATTCTGTGTTTAGGCGCTAAGAACATCAAGGAATGCAGACTTTTACATCTTGAATTATAGAGCAATATCAATGGACTACAATGTGCTATGCCACATTTTCAGCCTGAAATTATAATGTACACCACCAGTCAGCTGGAGGAAAGGAACCTGGGTCCACAACAGGCTAGCTTTAGTTCTAGAAAGGGATGCACTAGGGCCTTCAATTCCAGTCAATACATTATTATCTGCCATGATCACTTTATGGATTACCATCATGCTGTATCCCAGGGTATCATGATATAAAAAGTTATTTGGGACACAAAGTTCAGAGTGTTACGGCATCTTGCATAGAAAAACAGCACTAGTCACATTTTAGCAAAATATGATAATCTCACGGTGGTCACTACTGATTGTACATCACAAAGATGGAGGGTCCAGGAATGTTCACTTCCTTCTGGATTAAAATAACTGCCTAACATTTTCACTAGAGCTTTAAAGATGGCAACATTTTTTATGAGTTGATTTACTGAGTAATCAGAATTGCCATGTAGTGAGCCAAAGACCTCAGAGATGATTTTGTTCTTCAGAAAGCTCTATAAGCCTTCCTGTAGTTTGTTTATCAGAAAGTGTAAAAGCAACTAAGGTAGCAAAATAGCAAAGGGCATCTGATGAAAGAAGGCATCTGCTTCAAAGCAATAAGTGACTAGAAGAGAAACAGCCTTGAGAGAAAATGTCTAATACAAATTTGTAGACTAAATGTAAGTCCTGGCTGTGGATATGATCTGTGAAAAAATACTTGTAGTTGAGATTGAACATCCACTTGTGAGTTAAAATCTAGGCTTTCAGAGAAAACAAAGCCATACAGTATACAGACCAGTCTTAGAAAAATATGCAGCACTGACAGAGAAATTAGGTATATTATGTCAGCACTAAAGATGGAAACGTGTTGCAATCTATTGGCACAAAGGTTAGCTACTACCTTCAATGCTGAGAAACCCAGCTTAGCTAGCATAATTAGCAATGGTCTACCAGTTGGAATGGGCTAAGACTGATCAGCTATAGGTCAGCTCATTTATCAAAGGGAAAGAAATGGGCTTTACCTGCTGCTAAATGATATAATAACATCAGAGAGAAAACCAGTAAGGTCACAAAATAAAATGGGATGCAGGCAGATGTCCTTTACTGCACACATGGGAGTTGGGTGCAATATACTGGCGTCATTGTGTGTCTGCATCCAAGGGAGCAGGTGGGCCAGAGAAGAAAAACCCTACTGACCACCAGAATGACAACATTCCGGAATTTTCCAGTTTTATCATAGCGCACCAACCATCAACATGTCTGGCAGGTTACTAAGAAATATGACCTGTAAATGGGCACCATTATGTAGTCTTAGATCTGATTTACTCAAGTCTACATTTCAGAGGTCCATTGGAAATACAAGACAGTTGAATCACAGGACCATGTGTTGCCATTATTCACTTACATGCTGTCAAAAGGGCAAAGCAGGTCATCCCTGAAGTAAATGTATGTATACCAATTCGGTCATCCAGGTTTAATTGAAAAAAGGTTAGCGTGTCAATTTGCTTAACTTGCAGGTGATATCTGTTCCAGAGATGATGTGTAATAAATATCACATCTCAACCATGATTTATTAACTTGTCAGTGGAGATTTAAGTTCTTGTTCTAATATTAATGGAGCTATTTGACTTGCTGAGATACAAGTCATCAAAGAGGATGGGGTCTATAATGGCACTGAACACAAGGCATAAATCACCCCACAAGAACCTGTAAGAAACTGTAAAGGAATAGAATGACAAGCTTTTCCTTGTAGCATAGGGACTTTAAGCCAACAATCATCCTGGTTAGGAACCTCTGGGGCCTTTCCAGTTCCTTAATATGTCTATAAAGGCAGATCCTAGGAAGACCCTTTAAGCTCCAACCAAGAATATTGTTGGCGCTTTGAATAGTTTATAACTGTAACAAAATCATGTAGGTAGAGAGTGCTTAGTGGGTTTTAAGTATACTTCGTCCAAGTTACGCTCCCTTAATAAACTATTGTAGCCTTCATTTACACTGTGTCACTGATTCAGAGACGTTGTTTCTGCTACTCTATACTGAGAGGAATTTCAGATACAGAGATGCTTTGTTTCCCATGAAAAGCAGCACTGATGCTTAAAATGTTGTTTTTATAGTTTCTGAGTTTTTAAATGAAATTATTTGATATATCTTATTTCTAGTGTGTGATTTTTCCAGTTTATTTGTACACGAATGCATATTCCAGATGCAGCGGCATTACTGAAGGTTTTAACTCTTTCCCATGGGTTACCCTATCAGTAACCCTTCTAGAGCATAATAGTGTATCCTGTCATTTACAGCATTGGCAATCCTGTGTGGTGTTTCTTTTCAAAAATGCTAGTAAATGTTTTACCTCTTTAATATCAATACTTTTACCAAAATGCGATGAGTATAATCAGTAATAACTGTTCTTATTTATAATAATACTAGTCAATTATACTTTCTCCTGCTGCAGCTACAGTTGTTCTATTAAAACTTCTACAGATATAGCTTTGGACTGTCTATAATTCCATTCTCCTCTGCAGTAAGGCTAGCATGGTGCAGTGGTTAGAGTTGTCGCCTCACAGCAAGAGGTTCTCCGGTTCAATTCTCTGCTGGAGGGACTTCTGTGCAGAGTCTGTATGTTCTCCCTGTGGTCATGTGACTTTAAAGACATGCAGGTAGACATGCAGGTAGGGGCATGCATGTGTGGGTGTGCCCTCTTTGAAGGTTGGGCACCAGGCTGGCAACTCGACACTGTAAAAATTCACTGCCAGTCAATAGCGGACCAGAGTTCTGCTGTGGTAACCCCTAACTGGGAAAAGCTGACAGACAGTTTATATCAATATGCATCACTGTTTCATTTGCTTAAAGGGTCTTACTTGGTTGGAGAACATCTAATTTTTACTTGTATGATATTATTAGTCTGAAAGCTGGATTCTACAAATACTCTGGGAATTATGTTACAATGCTGAAGTTACACTGGCTTTTTAAGTAAGCACACACAATATATAGTATTATTAATGAAGTTTCCAAAGAATAATAACCTCAGCATGTATATATACTGTTTCTTTTTACATTTTTTAGGTATTACAGATAGTAATACTATTCTGATGTACGTGAAAACTGATAAACACTGTAACTTAAAGAAAAGTTGGGAAAGGATGCTTTTCCTTATTCCATGATGGTCCTGTTTGCACTGACATTCCATGAATTCAGGAAAGGATGCTTTTCCTTATTCCATGAAGGTCCTGTTTGCACTGACATTCCATGAATTCAGGAAAGGATGCTTTTCCTTATTCCATGATGGTCCTGTTTGCACTGACATTCCATGAATTCAGGAAAGGATGCTTTTCCTTATTCCATGATGGTCCTGTTTGCACTGACATTCCATGAATTCAGAAAAGGATGCTTTTCCTTATTCCATGAAGGTCCTGTTTGCACTGACATTCCATGAATTCAGGAAAGGATGCTTTTCCTTATTCCATGATGGTCCTGTTTGCACTGACATTCCATGAATTCAGGAAAGGATGCTTTTCCTTATTCCATGATGGTCTTGTTTGCATTAACATTCCATGATTTCATGTACACTTGCAGTGCACTATGCAGTAATGATGACTTTTATCTTTTCATACACACACACACACACACACACACACACACACACACACACACACACACACACACACACACACACACACACACACACACACACACACACACACACACACACACATGCTCCCCGACAGACATACACACACAAACATACACACTTTCACACACACAAACTGAACTGCAGAGCAGACAATGCTTTTCAACATGTTTGTTCTGCTCAATGATAAAATGTACAGTGACTTCTGCTGTTCAAACATTCTTCATGGAATCAATACTGAAAGCTTCTCTACAAGAAGATGCTGAAGTGTATCTAATTATGCTTTTACAAAGCCAACACCTGCTTAATTACACGTGTGTTTAGCTGATGTCAAAGGGAATCTGTGTAGCTCTGCTGTTTTACAACTGTATATGTAATAGATTCTGAAAGGTTCATGAATCTCTCAGTCTTTCTAACGCATGGTCTCATTGTACACTAAGAGTAAGTGGTAATCCAAACAGCTTTTTTGTCTTATATCACGTAGGCTCAGCCGTCTCCATGGCTATTCATACAAAAGTTGCATTATGTCAGAGGAAGGACAAGCTGATTTACAGCTTGTGTATGCTTCTGTGTTATCAAGGCTATTGCTGGTATTCATCATGCCCTTTGAAGCATTCATATAAACCAGAGAATGTATGAAATTGTGAGCAGAAACAGACTCTAATGTTCGATTTGGTTTACTGGTGTATAGTGTGGTTGCTGACCCACCCCCCACACATCCAATAAAAATATATTTCTAGATAAACCACAGCTGATTTCCCAGTAATGCTTTCTACTGTCCAAATTTCTTTTCATCCTGTTATTTCTTTTCTTATATCACCACTATTTCCCTACACATTCTCCTCCTGAACCATGTAACATTCAGTTACTGCTTTTTTTTCTGAAACGTGACTCATTTATTTATAAATCACCACTTGCTACATTTGGTCTGTAGTTTAAAATTATAAATATCTGTTTACACTAATGATACCCTGAATGCTAACAAAATGCTATGTTTATGTATATAATAGCTGAAGTTGATTTTTCCTTTTAATTTCTGTTCCTGAAGGAGTGTTTCTCATAATTTTCTCTTCCCATGTTCTGTTTTGCCATGAATCATTCTATTCATACAGAGCTGTACTGTCTCCAGTAGTTTAATATTCTTTATTGCAATAAGAGGGGGTACTTGTATGCAGGTCTACTGATGGAGTCATGACAGTACTGCACAAACAGGCTGAGCAATGTTCACATCTTCATTTTCAGACATTTTTTTTCCTTTCCAGTACAATGCACCTTTTAATTTTGTCTTCATTTTGCTATTCTGTTTATTCCAGTCTCATTCTCAACATTGTTAAAGGGCAACTTCACCCCCAAGAAAACATCCTTTGTAGAAAAGCACATTTAATTCCATACAAAATGATCCATTTACTGTCACACATAATTAAGGCATGATTTAGTTATCTCTCCTTTCCTGTTTCATTTCTATGCAGATCAACTTCCTTACTGTAAACCATTTTCCATTTGTATGAAGCCATGTACTACTTTAGCAAAAACCCACGATTGGGTATGGATATCACTGCATTAACCCAGGGTTGGCTTTGATCACAAGGATTTTGCATTCGTGATCAAAAAAAGCCATCTGTGGGTTAATCTTCTGATTCCCACATCCAGTTGTACGTCTTTGTTATTATACAATGACATTATTTAAGAAAAACATGCTTACTTTTCTTAAATAATATCTTTGTATAATGGCATTCTAATGTTCATCCATGTTTTTCCTAATTTACTTATGTACTGTATATTGCATGTAAGTATGTCCCAACACTTGCACAGTACATCAGTACAGTGTAATGTATTACAGGAGACAGAGAAGAGTTGACCTCCATAACAATCTGTGTGTGTGTGTGTAATTTATTTATTTTGGTTAGAAATATGAACTCCATCTGGCCTGATTTAGTGACTTCGTCATTTATTAGAAAAATGAAAAATGCCATGAGGGACAGGGCAAAAACATGAGGAAAATGACATTAACCGTACTTCTGAAATGTCTAGAATTTTGCGGAATATCCATGATTTTTCTTAAATTTTACTCTGATGTCTTAAAATAACTTTAATGATAGCATTATGGAACATATATGAATGGGAAGCCCATATACTCAACAATACTTCAGTTACTGGACTTCATTTTATTGGTATATGGCTGATTTATAATAGGCATGCTGATTCGGCTGTCCAATCACCATGCACAGGTTTGGGACAGTAATGAGCCTTTATTGTATAATTAGGAATTTATTGTTCTGGCCTGTAAATCAAAATTACATTTTATTTGTTTTGGACCAGAAAAGGCCCACTAAGCAAAGTATTTGTATCTCAGTTTTTCAAATTCAAATTCAAATTCAGATTTATTTATCTGCTTATTCCAAAGTACTGGTAAAATAATAATCACATAATAATAATAGCATTAAATAAAATATAAGCAGAGAAAAATGAAAATATCTAATATGATGCTGAAGGTTAAAGTCATACCTCATATGTGACATCCAACAGATATAACTTCAGGGATCATTTAAAATCAGTGAGTTATCAGGGACATCCTCAAATTCCCTGTAAGAGGTTTTAAAGGTAAAATATTTGAAATGCAGGCAAATGTACATGGAAGAATTCATATTGACCCCTGAATCCTTCAAAAACCTCATGATGGAAAAGTGCAGGGCTCAAAAGAACTGATATCAAGCCGGAAGCTCCTCAAGATAAAGAAGACTCAAGTCATGAAAGACCAAATAAACCACAAGGAGAACTTTGTAAGCAATACACGACTGACCGCAATTGTAATCACTACAGACTCAATAAAAGTGGCGTAATGTGATAGTACCTAGATAACTCCATCAATAGCCAATCTGCACAAGTTGCAGATGGTTAAGCCTCAATTCAGGAAGCCTAAGATATAAGGCATTATGCGAGTCCCTTTTAGAAGAAACAAGGCTGTATCATCACTTGAAATATCTGCAGTTAGAATAAGGTGATTGGTGAGGGTGATATTCCACAAATGTAAGCAAGGCAACTTAACAACAATGAAACCTGCTCTTTACGGGTAAATCATTTGTCAAAAATCACCCATAAATTCCACAACTTTGGCATGGATTTCATTTCACACCACTGTAAATAATAAGGGACATCATGAACAGCCAAGAAAACTACCTCAGAAGAGTTAAGCTTAAGCCATTTATTGACAATGCAGTCAAATGTGGGCATGTTCCTGATCTGCAGTTAATTTGTATATGATTGGTATCTATTCTGAAGGGAAGGGGATATGTAGCTATATGTTATTATTGTAACAACAGTACTGTAAACCTTTTTCATGAGTAAAGCTTCTTCCTGCTGGAAGTATACAAACCTTCCAATATAAAAGATCTGTCAAAAAGCAAATTGAAGGTCATGCTGCTTAACACTAGGAGCCTAAACCTGAAAATGGCTAACTGGAAGCCCTCCTTGCACTGGAAGATGCTGGTATCTGTGTGGTTATGGAAACTTGGTTCAGGGCTGCAGAGAGCACCTCTGCCTTACCAGGCTATGCCTCATCCCACACATTCTTACCCCAAAATGAGGTCAGGAAGACTAGGAGTGGTGGATTCTCTATCTTCATCAAGGACAGGCACACCTCCAGACTGGTTTGCAAGCATGATGCACTGAAACTACTCCAGGTACAACTGACAGTTGTGAAGAGACCCATCCAAGTTATAGCTAGCTACAGACCCCCCCCCATGGCTCAGGACACCCACTCCTCTTACCTGGATCTGCTAGACTCCATCAAGGTACCCCCTAACACCCTGATTGTTGGTGTCTTTAACTACACCACCATAGACTAGGTGAACTATTCTTGCACTAATGCGCTGTCTCAATGATTCCTCAACTTCATCAGTTCTAACACACTAGAACAGCTCGTCTCATCCCCCACAAGAGGAGATAACATTCTGGACTTGGTTCTCACCAACATGGGTGACCGCTGCACCACTCTCATAGTATGTTCTTCCCTGGTTAGATCAGATCATTGGACTGCCTCATTCTAAGTTTCTATCCCACCCAACCCCCCTATCTGAAAGCAAGCTAAAAACTTCTCAAAAACTGTATACAATCTCCTAAGGGAGGGTATCTGTAGCTTCACACTCCCCCCACCAGAGGATGCAGACAACTATGCTGAACAGTACACCAATGTAGTTTACAAGCACCTGTACAACTGCATGGACTCAGCCATACCCAATGGAACTAAAACCTGCTCTTCAAGGAAATACAAATCTGTTTGGTGGACATCCTCCATCAACAGGCTTTACAACAAAAGGAAGAAACTGTTGTCCAAGGGTAAAAGGGAACAAATGCCAAACTGGTAAAACTCCCTCCTTAGCCTCAACAAGAAAATTAGATCACTAGTGAAAACCTCCAAGGCCAATTATGAATTGAAACTAACCTCCATAACAAAGGGAAACCATAATGTTTTCTTCAGTTATGACAGGAACCTCCAGCAAAGCCCAGGTTTGTTCCGAATTAGTACTTAACAGTATCACATACACCAATCCTGTTGATTTAGCCAACCTGCTAGCAGATATGTTCAGTGCAAACTTCACCTCCTTATCCCCCCCAAAAGCCCTTTTGACATCCCTGATACTTGTCCCACAGTTCACATCTCTGTAGATCAAATGTTACAGGCCTTATCCAAGGCAAAAAACACAGCTTCCATGGGACCTGATAGTATCCCAAGATGTATTCTGCACCATCTTCTGCAAGAACTGGCTTCATCATTGAGCACCCTGTTCAGCCACAGCCTAAGTACTGGCTTCATTCCAGAAGAGTACAGAACCACCATTGTCATCCCCTTGCACAAATGTGGTGCCACTACTGACCCTGGAAACTATTGCCCCATTAGCTTGACAAATCTGATCTGTAAAGCCATAGAACGTATTATTAGGATCTCATAAACAAGGACATAGGCAATCTCCAAGCACTTGATCCCACCTAGTTCTGATTTGTCAAGGGCAGATCTTGCCTGTTGAACCTGGTCAACTTCTTTGAGACTGTCACCAAGGCCCTGGATGAGGGAAAGTCAGTACATACAGCTTACCTTGACTTGGCCAAGCCCTTTGACACAATCCCCCACTCGGGCATCATCAAAAAGTTAACACAACTTGGCATAAATCCCTATCTCATTAGGTGGGTGTCCAACTGGCTCACTGACAGGACCCTGAAAGTCAAAATAGTCACCTCCACCTACGATAGCAGACCTGTCACTAGTGGAGGTCCTCAGGGATCTGTCCTGGGATCTCTACTGTTTGGCATCTATTTCTTGGAGGTACAGACAAAGAAAAAAGGCCTGTAACTGAGCAAGTTTGTCAACAACTGTAAGTTGGGTGCTGTCATTGACTCCCCAAATGATGTTAACATACTGCAAGAGGGTCTTACAGCAACTAATGACTGGTGCCAAAGTCACGGCCTCAATCTGAATGCAAAAAACATGTATCATCATACCATTCGGCAAAAACACGACCCCTACTGATTACCACATCAACGGCAACCCCCTAAGAGCACAACCTGTGGTAAAAGACTGTGCACTCAGGTTGATAACAACCTCACATTTGACAATCATGTAGCAGCAGTGGTCAGAAAAGCCTTTTACTTGGTTCATCTTATAAGTAAATGGATTGCATTCAGAAAAAAGGTTATTACCTCTCTATACTCCTCCCTCATTAGACCAATAATTGAGTTTTGGGATGAACCTCTCCAAACATCTGCACCAACTGGAAAGGCCACTGAAATTCCTCACAACAAGAATCCATGGCCTCCAACACCTGTCCTATGTGGACAGGCTCAAATCACTATCACTCTACTCGGTATTGTACAGATTGCTCAGGGGTGATCTGTGTCTCGCCTACAAGGCAATCTCGGACTCTGCCCTACTAGAGATGCCCCACATCCATAAGTCTAACTCATTATGCACTACCCACTCAAAAGGCCTGAACCTAATATGTGACATTAACAAAACCTGCTAGAGAGATGAGTTTGTCTCCCAGAGGCTGCCCCGTCTCTGGAATTGACTTCCCATACACATCAAACAGAGCATCTCACTGACCCTCTTCAAGTGCAACCTTGATGAGTGGTTGGGAAACCACAAATTTGTCCAAGGGGTTCCACCTGCGTCCCTCAATGACAGGGGTGACAGGTGCTGACTGAGGCTTCTTTTGGGGAATGAACTCTTGGCTAGGCTTTTAAGGGCCCCAGGGCCATTAACCTAGTAACCTCCTATGATCCTATATACATGAAAACTACAGCAAACCCAAGTTGAACTCTGTGGCACACGACAGGTCAAAGAGTAAGGACAAGTGGCATTAACCTTGGACTCCATTTTCTGAGCATATAAAGTATGGTAAGAGATAAACAATTCCAAGATATTACATGTAATGCCATAGTAATGCTTCAAGCAATTAAGCACGTTCCATGTTCAACTATGTTAAAGGCTGTAGGGAGCTCTAGAAGAACAAAAATCAAATAACACCACTGACATGTCATCAGTAGTAGATTGTTAAAAATCCAATGAGCATTATCTCTGTACAATGTGTGGACTAAAAAAGGGAGTATAAACGATCAAAGATATTCTAGTTACTCAAACAAGAATTCAGTTGCATATCTATCACCTTATCAAGAACCTTACTGATGAATAGAAGATATGAGACGAGCCTATAATTATCCAGCTTATCCGCATCTAAACTGGCCTTCCTAAAGATAAGGGTAATCAAGGCCTCCTTTAGGTGTGGAGGCAAGGACAGATAGATTCAGTAAAGAATTCGATCTGTGGTCTTCCTCACACTGTGGTCATAAACCTATTAAATCATTAAAGACTCAAGTTCTTTTATTGCATAGGATTCAGCTGGGAATAGCTAAGGTTGGAATTTCCAGAAATCTGACACTACCGAATATCAAAGAGAATGAATGGAATGGATGAAGGGGCCATACAGCTATTTGCTAGCTAATTTAACCCACACAAAATAAATATAATTCAAACATTTTCTGAAACCAAAAGAAAAAGAAGGCAATAATACAAAATTGTAAAATACAACGAAAAAATACTTAAAGATTAGAAAGTAGGCAGAAGACCATAAAGACAGAGCTGAGAAATATAGTATCATTTTATAGAGAAAAGGCAGTTGAAAGAAAAATCAGTTTTATAGGTTTATAGGTTTATAGTTAAGTACTAGGCTAGTTACCCTTGCGGGCCTTTTAAAGGCCAGCCATATTCCCTTTTTGTGCTCAAAATAACCTATCTCATTTGGTTATAAATTGGCCTTGGTTATGATTAAACAGCCAAGGATATTTCAGTTTTAAAACAGAGAAAGTGAGTATGATTTTGGACCAACATTTTGGAGCATAAATCACAGTTAAAAGCTTCTGTAGTTGCTTATCACATACAATTAAGACCTTATATTGTTCATGTGGTTGATAAGCCACTGTGTTAAAGGGAATACTTAACAAAGTTGACACAGTGCGTTTCAGAGAATTTACAGAATGTTAATAACCATAAATTACCAGATGAGTGTGTTTCAGAGAACTTACAGAACAATAATAACATTAAATTACCAGACGTCATAGTGAAGCTTTACTTGAACCAACAACCCTGGTTACTGAAACCCATTCTGAGAATAATGTGAAATCCACAAGGGGTATACTTCAATCCAGTGATGTCAAAACTGCTGCTATATGAGTGACAATGGTAAAAAATAGGACAGTTTATCTGTTCCTATCCAGTGCAAGTACTACTCTCATTATGGCTGACTGTTAAAAATGCCACTTGAGTTTCCAAACTGTACATAGCTCCTAAAAGGACTCAGTGCAATAACAATTATGTTTTATATAAGTCACATGGCTCTGTAGCAACAGCAATACAATTACTAGCATGATTCAGTGACAAAATGCAAATGAAGAAAAAGGGGCAGCAGAGGGGCCTAACTAGAAATGAGAGACAGGGTAAATAAATAACAATGATAATTGCAAGCACGCAAGGAACAAACCAAAGCAAAGGAAAGGGTTTGTGTAGCAGAGTTGGGCATTTACCCCAGATGAGCAAAGCAGAGGGTGACAGCAAGATATGAAAAGAAAGAGAGGAATGGAAAGAAATGTGGGCATATAAGTTGTGCAAGGAAACAGGCTGGGGAGACAGAAAAGAAAGAGAGGAAGATATATACTACTACTAAGACAAAAAAAGTTACTAGAAGTCTGAACGCTATACTGTAATAACAAATAATTTTAAAATCGTGGTGGAACAGGTTACTATGCCAGAGGTGATAAGATGGAGGCATATGAAACTTACAAAACAGGTTCTTATTTAATTGGTACTAACACAGTGAATTACGCTTCAGGCTTTGTAGATAAGAAAGTGAGAGATTTATAACTGAGTAATGAAAGTCATTAAATATAATTAGGAAGTTATCAGTGAAAACATTAAATCTGTTAAAGAATTTACAATAAAAACTAAAGCAAAACTGCACTTCAAAGAAGTGGTAAAACAAAGTGAGAGATATGTTAAAGCAGAATAAAATCTGTGTACTATCTCTATATGTAAAAGAATCCATTTTGTTAAATTAAAGGATAGTTAGTCTAATATGATGATGTAATGACTGTGTTAAAGAAGAATAACAACAGAAACTTAGGAGTGCATTTTTTAATCAATAGAAAACAACTGTAGGGGATAGACGGCAGTAGCAGAACTGATACAAATGTGTACTCAATGTGAAATTACAGGATTGTGAAATTCATAATTACGATAACAGGCTGTAAGCAGTGACTTCAACTCTGAAAAACTGATGATTTTCTAAACAGATAATTAACCTAAATGTCAGGCTGAAGGTAACAGTAAAGTTCACCAAGCAGTATCATCAGCAATTAAGCTATGGCAGCCTAGAGACAGGGCTGTTATCATATCTTAGGCCCCTGTAAGTTTCAGCTTTAGCCCATCCTTATCAAGAAGACGTTGTCACAGAGCAATGACACCCCCAACATTCCCTTCTATAATGGCTTCCTCTTACCTCCTTCCTTCTACCCTCTCACTGTTCCTGATCACTACTGCCCTTCTTTTCCAGTAAACCACACTACTAAGCAGCATACCCAGAGACTGACTTGTTTTCCCTACACATGGGGTCTTCCAGTCTTGCATCAAATTCAGCTAAATTGTGCAAACCTACCGGTTATGCTCTTTCCTGTTAAAGTCTCTATGTTGGGTGACATCTCTGCAGCAACACGAGTCACTTTCTTCGCCAGGATGACTGAGCCAGCAAAATACCTTTATTTCCATCTCCCTGGCTTGTTTCTGTATTAGCTAGGTCTTTGATATTGGGTTGACTGGGTTGCATTCAGTACATACACAGCCACCATTAGCAGAGTGCCTGATGTTTAATTGCAGTGTTATTTTAAAGTCCGGTTCTTCATCAATGTAGCCAGCCCTTCAGAGGTCCAGTGTCACCCCAGTCCTCACTTTTATTTGTTATTAACTGTATACATCTGAACTATCCCCTATCTGTTCATATCCTTATTACACCAGTACCTAATCCATGCTACAACTTCTAATTGTAGATGACCAACCCATCTTCATTTAACTAGGCACGCTCCAGGCAAGTAAAGGTTTAACAAGATGATATATCAAACTCTGCTCTCCCATACCCAGAGATACTTAGCATACGGCATGACAAATGTACATAGAATAACAATACTAGTGTACTGTAAAAGTGCATGAACAACTAGGTAACATGCTAACATCTCTGCTAGCCAAAAACAAGCTACCATGCATCATTCTAGTCACAAGCATGCTATCATAGCATAAATATAAATTGTTCCTATTTTAATGTTGTAAAAAATATCCAGAAATCAACATCAGAATAAAATACATTGTTGAAGCTTAAGTCATGTTTGTTGGTTGCTGATTTCTTATCATCCCATTTGTAAAGAAATAAAGTTTCCAGAGAAGGTTGATAGAATTCTTCAATTCTCCACAGTTTTTGTGCTAGCAAGGTAGTACAGCTACCAACCTGGATTAGGAGGTAGGAGCCCACAAGTACTGTGTGAATCTTGATTTATAGCCAAATAATCATAGTTTGTTTGTTTGCCTTTTCCCAGTTAGGGGTCGCCACAGCGGAGCTCTGGTCCACTAATGATTGGCAGTAGATTTCTATGGTGCTGAGTTGCCAGCCCAACGCCAAACCTTCAGCGAAGGCACGCCCATTCATGCATGTCTTTCAGAGGCCACTTGATCGTGGGGAGAACATGCAGACGCCACACAAAAGGCACTCCAGCTGAGAATCAAACAGGAGAACCTCTTGCTGTGAGGCAACAACGCTACCGCTGTACCACTGCGGCTTAGCCAAATAATCATAGTAATAAACACAAATGGTAATGTATGGAACTGTGTGGCCAATTAGAGGTTGATAGCAGCTGGATAACCTACAGTGCTAACAAATACCTCCTTCTCAAATAATAAATACATAAATGGATACCTGGCCACAATACCTTAAAAGTGAATAGTAATAATAATAATAATAACTTTACTTAGAAATAAAGTAACTTTTACAAACTTATATGTCATATACACAAATATACGTACATTAGAATAGAGAACAGAAAAACAATTAATTGCACAGAAAGAAAACTTAAAAATAAATTGTAACTGTTAATAGCAATATGACTTGACTGAATACAAAAGGGTATTTGCAGCAGACAGCTCAAGACTATATAGGCAAAACAACAACGTATGTAGATATTTCTGCAGCAAGTCCTAAAGCAAGACCCACAAGTACACTTGTTCCAGCTCAAAATATATTAGCTTATTTCTTTCACAGGAACACAGACTACTTAAGTACAATCTGAAAGACCAACTGGAAGTAAATACAGGATTTGACATGTTATACTTAGTGCCTACACTAGGCGCAAAACATGTCTGCTGTCCCACTTAGAGTTTTCTGCAATTACAGTCGAGATTTATTTCCTGAGTCAGAACCACGTCTGTATTTTATATTTTATTTTTCAAATCTTTTGCATTTTATAGTTGCTGCATTTTTTCCAACAAAGTTACATCTCTTTCTCAGTTCCACATAAGAGATCAAATTCAATTTTTCTGGAACTTAAGACATCTTAAAGGCAATTTCACTGAGCAGTTTCTGTTGCAGATTTTTACAATGCTTAAATATAATGCAGAAATGTGGTGAGTTTGAAATAGGACAGAAAAGTACAGATATCCTATTTTAAATCATGCTTTTTTATTAATTATTTACAGTGTGTACATAATTTGCAGGGTTTGTGAGTTAGATGAGAATGAAAGGTGATGCAGCAAGTAGACAGAAAAGAAGAGTTAAGAGGGGTAAGTTTTGATGATGAGTTAGGGTGGCCTAATGGTTAAGGCATTTGCCTTACAAACACAAAGTACAGAGTTTGAATCTCACAGGGGATAATTGGCTAGGCTTAAAATGTCTCCCAAGGGCAGTTAGCCTAGTACTAACCTATGAACCTAAGTTCAGATGGTGGAGTGGAACACTTTAATATTCCAGATATGCCATTTACGTGACTGAATTGTTTTGAAACCAGGAAACATACATACAGCTTTATTTATGACCAATTTGCCTTAGGTTACTTGTAGAATTTAGCTATTATGAAAGAAGGTGGATTTAGCTTTATCTTTGGGATATATTTCCAATTCTGTTTCGAAAGTAGGATATAAGTATTGTTACCTTAATCTGAAAGGCAGGAATGTTTAAGGTTTTGGGCCACTATTATAACACACACTTTGTAATGCTTGTCTTTCACTGAATTGCATGTTATAAAAACATTTTTACAATGCCCTTCCAAGACTTCTCTAATTTCCTTTTCACATATGGCTAACAAGATAAAAGAACCAAACAAAATGAAGCGTAACATCAGAGAGATGTTAAGATTTTAAAAGCAGGCATATGATTGGTGATAATGGCTAAGGATAGGGAACAGTATAACACAAAATTGTTTGAGCTGTTATTGAACAAAGATGAATGTCAAGAAAGTATACTGAAAAATTTTAAAAGGGCTTATACATTCAATGTTTCGAGCAGAAAAGAATGGTTTCTCAGGGGACTGATAGATACTTCATTAGCAGAATATCTGATACTAGAGGTGCTAGAGCAATCTTTATTTTTGGCTTGTCTAAAATACATAACGTGTTTTGCCTTCTATTAGATCACCAGTATCTAGTAAAGGAATAAACAGGAGCCACAGAGTCTAGGAGATGGTGGCTAATATGCTTCAAAAGTTAGGCTCTTGGCTGAAATGCTTGACATTATAAAATAAAACAAGCACAATATATGATGGTTCTTCAACCTTTCCACAGGAATCCTAATTTTAAACTAAATAATCAGCTGATCGATCTCAGCAAATTTCCATTAATACTTAATCTGACTCTATTTGATGTTTTTAATAAACTTGACTTATCGGCTTTACAAATTAGACAGGAAATGAATCTACCTAGAAGTTACATTGTTATAATGAGACAAGTTAAAGAACTTGCCTTGAGCTACTTTAGGAACTTTAAACCTACAGCCGGATTTATGGATAAGTGCTCTGAATTGTGGCAAGCTATCCAACAAGACACTAAATTTATAGCAACTGCATATAAATTAATTAAGGATTTGAAATTTCAGGACAAAATTTTGCTTTCAGAGTATTGGGTAAAAAGTAACAGTAACAGACAATCAGATATTAAAAGCAATTGATATAACTAGGAAATCAGTTTCTTTTCAAAACTGATGTACACGAATTGATGATTTGGAACAATGCATATTACACACATCTTAGATTACATAAATTTAACCCTAGGAATTCTCCAATTTGTCCATACTGTGCAGATCAAACAGCGGATCTTCTTCATATGTTCTGAGTTGTAAATCGTATATAAACTTTGGAACTCTCTTAAAGTACAACTGCAAAGATGGGTTATCAAAGTTCTACACTGTCATGGGAATTTATGATTCTACACATTCCTCCAAGAGAGCTTTCCAGATCGCAAACTATTATTTGTATGAATATTTTTTGCTGATGAAACTCTATATAGCCACAAATTGGCTAGAACCACATAAGACATCATGGAATAATTTTAAGCTTGTGGCTATAAAGCATATACTAGCACATAAATTACTTCTGAAACAAACTAACAAAAATATTAGTAACCCGAAAATATGGGAAAAGGTCTTCAATATTATATTAGCACGATACTGATTTTAGGAATATATTAAATATAGGAAGCATTTCATGTAGATATTGTATAAATGGTTTGTAGTAGTTATAGTGTATTATGTGTGTGATGTTTATTGTATTTTTGTAATGTTTTTGGAAAATATATTTCAATAAAAATTTATTATGGAAAAAAAAAAATAAAATAAAACAAGCAATTAATAAAGAAGCCGAGCTTGTGAAAAAGGGGTAAAGTGGATGCTTTTAAGTCTGCTAGCCTTATCGTCAGACAATGAAGGCAGCACGGCACAAATGAAACGTAGTGATAAGATGTCGGCTATGAACCTTCCAAACTCAGTGGATATGCAATGTATCAAAAATGCTGTCAGATCTAATTGGACAGTTTTGTAGAATTTACCTACCCTGTAGCAAAGGTTTGGTACAAGACCACATTCTGTACATAAAAAAAGGAAAGCAAAAATGTCTTAGATAAACCATTTAAACCAACAACCAGCAAAGTGTGAGTGCTAAGGTGCACCAATTGGTAACAATATCAATATTTCTACACAGGATTAGATGCAGTAAACATTATTTTATATCTGGTTTGTTTTCTCATAGTTTTAATAAGGTGATTTATACTGATTTAAGCAAAAAGTGTACTGATGTTATATTGGATTCTCTATGTATAAGCTATATATTCAGCAATTATGAATAATGACAAAAATGCTTTGTACAAATATTCACTAGAATATGAAGATGCAGTATTCAAATTTACAGTCATGGAAAATCTCAAATGTGTTTGTGGGAAAACTGCTGTTGAAGAGTTCTTAAACTGTAGGGGAACAGAGTTGGAAGTTAAAGCTAGACGCCTGCCATTTCCCTAATCTTAAAGAAATCAAACATTTTATTTTCACTGAAATATGTCACACTGCTTTAACTAAGAATTTGACTCTATGTGCTGCTTATTGATGCATAATCTGAAGAGTTAACTGTGTCTTTTTTCTTGTTTTTATGGAATGAATTGTGGCATTAGTGCTGATTTTATCATTTTTCGTCTTATTACATGGATTGAGACGATAGCCATATTATCTTGGTTTTGAAAGCCTGTTTGTATATATATCTATCCACCTACACATCTATCTATGTATCTAAATATGATTATATAATGATTAGTCATCATGTAACTTGGTAAAAAATAAATAAATACATAAATAAATAAAAACAAAACAGCCAACATATATTAACCAGTCATTATGTTGCTAACAAAACATATCAACAGATACATTTTGGGAGATATGGCTAAGCTTATAAATTTCCCCTGGAGTTATTAGCCTAGTAATCACCTTTGAACTTATGAACTATAAATGATTAACTGGATTAATAGTAGGAGTACACACATTGTAAGCCCCTAGCAGGATAAACTGAATCATGAGATATAACAAAATAAGCAGAAATAGGAGTCTGTTTAAATCAACAGAATAAGAGCAGTTATGTTGATCATTAAATGTGGCTTCAACTGAGGATATTCTGCCAAACCCACTTTTTCCTAAAACTTGGAGGTAATCTGTTCCCCATCATGTGAAGGGACACCTTCACACTACCATAACTTATAGATTCCTTCTCCAAGGAAACATAAAAGTGGGAAAAACAGAAACCTGTGCTGTCACCTAAGATAGTTTCAGCACAATTTCTTCATTCAAAGTGGCTTCAACTGATTGACAGACTCCCAAATAAGAGAGCCCCTGCCAGACATGTAGAATGCAACGGCCCCTATCAGAAGTAATGACGCCAGGGATCCACTGTAGCACCAAATGAATTGTGGCCTTTCATCATAGTTAACAGATTTTAACTGCACAGGGTGCATTTATTCAATAGAATGGTCTCTCAGCAGGATTAGGTAAGCTATGGTCCTCAATGGATTTAACAGAATCAGAAGATTAATAGTAGATTTGGTGAAATAGAGAAGCATTGTTTCCTGATAGTTATTCTGCATGGCAGAGATTTGCTTCTTTTTTGTTAGCTTCAAATTATTTTTCAGTACAACACAAAATGTGTTTGAATTTTCTTTTGCTTATTTAACATATATATTGAAAATTACTTTTTTTTTAATTGCCGTTATTAAATTATCACTTGTGACAAAGGTGCATTTACATTTATATAAGATTAATCAAACTGTATTATAAACTTAAAATTAACAAACATTATGCTTCACATATAGTGCTATATATCATATAACCTAAGCAACATTACATAAATTATTCAGTTCCTGCCCATTTTTAAAACAAGATACATCTTTATTAAACCATCACTGATGACATAAGCAATCATACATTTATATAAATGAAAACAAACCACACAGAACCAATCATAGCTGCAAGCATTTTACATCACTAACCATTTCAGCATTGTTTTTTTTTTTGCAGAGAGGCACAAAGACATATTTGCTATCTCGGGGATGTCATGCATTTTACATCTGGCTTACAGGAAGATCATTATACCAATATAGTATGAGAACCACTCTGCAAGAGCATGGGGGCTTTGTTTCACTATGTTTATGGTCAACCATATAAGTTTTTATACACATCTAGTCACAAATACATGTGTAACACTATATGATGATGGTAAGACTGTATGGCTCCTAGTCATAGTCAGAAAATCAGAAGCCATATGCTTGAAAAGTGAGATGTATAAATCCCTTTGTATATTTATTTATTTATTTATTTATTCATATATTTATTAACTTTTGTTAACAGATTTGGCAAACTGGGCCCTTTTTAGCCACAAAACAGGTGTAAAAGCACAAATAAACATTGCAATTTCCTGCAGGTGGTACCCTGGCTTAAGACTCTGAGCTGTTAATAAGCTGTTTCCTATGGTCAGTGGGACAGGGTTTGATTCTTTCTACCTCCATTTGCCTACTGTGTGATGCTGAGATAGTAACTTAATCAAACAGTGCTCCTGGGTGACCCCTGAAAAAAGACACTTGTGTCCAATGGGATTACCAAGTTAGCAGTTTAATATGCATTATAAAAAATAAAATATATTTTTCAGAGCAATAAATTAAGTTTTAAAGAATAATCAATAATGATCTTCAAGACATTGCATTTAAGGACAGTGTGCTGTACACAATATGTTTACAAGTGCTCTTTGACATGGCAGATTTCTAACATAAACAATGCAAATAAACAACAGTTTAGAGTCAAACAATTAATTTCTAACAGAAAACTCTTTTCTCTAGTTTACCCAAGGCTATTATGTTGTGTGAATCGCATTTATAACTTAGAATAAGCTGTATTTATAACAGAAACTGCTTACTATTACTGCTACTCTAGGAACTTTAATGGTCTAAGTGTCATCTAGTTGCAGTAGCTATGAGATGTGAATTATAAAACTGAAGGTGCTTATCATCAGTATGTGTGATGACGTAAGGAGAGATAGGATACCCTGCTTTGGTCTTTAGGTTTGATCTCCAAGGGACTGACTAGTTATCAAGCATCTTGAAAGCACTGGTACATTTCTATGTTTTTGCAAAGGTCTTATGACATGAGTTTTCCATGCTTGAGGGCTTTAACTTAAGTAGTCACTACTACATCCTTGCATGGAATGAGATATTGAGAGCTGGAGGGTACGCAGTCTGAAATTTACACTAGGTGGTAATATAGCATGCAGCCCGTGCCTAACACTTAGCAAAGTCAAAAAAACTTGAGTCAAGGCACAGCATGACACAGTGCTACCTCTCACAACACAACATACCTGTTCTATCGCATTAATACATATGCAGTGGTTTTTGATTAATGAAATCTGTGCTAAGAATGCTTCCATCCATATCCCTTAAATCTATGATCCACCTAGTCGCTCACAACACGGAGGAGGTCTGGGCCTATGTGTCAAAGGTAATGACAAAAGTAACTGCAAGCAAAAAGTGAAAAATGTAAACTCCCTTGGATTATTTTACTTTTTGAAGGACTTTCTACTGTAGAAAATCTCCCTACTATAGTAGCTTCCAAATAATCTACAGTTTATCTCCTGGGGGCACTATAAAAAATGTTCTATGCAAAGAAATATTAGCATATTGTGATGTGATTAAAATCCTTAATCAAATGAAATGCTGGAATGCATTTACCTATTCTGAAGACGATTACAATAAAGAAAGACGGAACACGAAGCTGCATTCTCTTCTACACAACACTGTCATTCAGTGACTTCCAGAATTCAGTTTATTTACCAGTTTGTGATATTATCTAATCTACCAGGAAATGTCAAAGATCCTTTGTGTTCTAGTGGTACAGCTACACAAATCAGTAATTGATTCAGTAAGTCTGTAATTGTTTCAGTAAGTGCCAGTGGCATCAAGTACAAATCAGATATTTAGCATATTCTGAATGAATCATACATGTCATTTTTAAATGAAACTAAAATGTATGAAACAAAAAAGGGTAAGGTAGAAAATAAACACATTCTTCGTTTCTCTGCATTGTTATATGCCCCAAACTAGCGTGCACGCGTGCGCACACGCACACACACACACACACACACACACACACACACACACACACACACACACACACACACACACACACACACACACACACACACACACACAGACACACACTGCACAAATGCACACATTTAGTAGCTATAAAGTCAGAAGAAAGCATCTTCAAGCAAAAGTGCACCAAAGACTATATATATATATATATATATATATATATATATATATATATATATATATATATATATATATATATATATATATATATGGGTCTACTTTTTCTTATCAAAAGCTCATTCTTTCAAAAAGAAAAAGTACGAGCCCAATTACATAAAAGTGCACTTAAACAAAAATGCACTTTTGTGACTACTGGTTCGATGAACCAGTAAAATTACAAAAAAACCCACTATAAAGATATCCCACTACTTTATATATACTAACTCCGAGATTGCACTACAGTGGGGAAACAGGTATATTCCCTTATCCACACTGTAGCGTGATGCAGTGCTGCAGTGTGTGTTTTTTTTTAATATTACCAGTTCATTGAACCAGTAGTCACTTAAGTGCACTTTCGCATAAATGGGTTCATATATTTTCTTTTTGAAAGGATTAGTGTGACCAATCTGCTTGCATGTTTTTAAGAGGTTGTGTGAAATGAGAGTACCTACAGATATCTCACACATGCAGAGCAAAGAACTTGCTAACATTCATATATATATATATATATATCTACCAGAAATTGAGTAAATACAGAACCATGGAAATGTGAGTCAGAAATCTTACTAATGCAAGTGAGTTTAGACTAACATCAATAAATTATATCCATGTATTTTTATACATTTATACATTTGTATTTATGTATCATCCCATATTTGAATGAATGGCTTTCATGTAAGGCTTACTTTTGTCCTGTCTAAGAAAGGGGAGGAATAGTCTTATAAAAGTGGACTTACTACAAACTCATCCTGCAATTGTAAATGATATTAGCACATATCAAACCATCCTCTAAGACAAAAACGTAATGCCTGAGTGTAATTCTATCTTTAGAAAGCACTTAGATCACAAGACACATTCTAATCAGTCAGAACAGAATGGGATATACCTGTATATATATTATTTTTTAGTATAGTGAACAGGCTATACATGTCACTTAAGTTTCTATAGCAACAGCAAGAGGATTTGGGAAAATTGCAAATGTAAAGGCAGATCATAAAAATCCAAAGAGTACATATTGCAGTTTCCGCAACAAATACAATTCATAGCTTTCAGCATCATTACAGCAGTTAATGTCTTTCATTTATTCAAACAGGAAAGCAGAGGTAATGAAAAGTGAAATGGAAATTCCTCCACACAAACACGCTGGCAGGAACTTCCTTTAAAAGTGAAACCATTTACTGCACTCTTCTTATGTTAGGTCAGGGTCTATATCAGAAGACCGAGGATCTGTTTGAGTGAATCTGAAAAGAGCGACACATATTGCGAACTACGGAAATGGTGAACGTTCAAAACCGCGAAAGTCGAAATGCCTATTTGTTATGGTTGGCCTGTCTGCGGTATAGCTAAGTAAGGTAAGTGTGCGATAGTTACGGACCTTAGGGTTAGGGTGCGGGTTAAGGTAAGTGCATAGATAGGTAATGTATGTAAGGTTTAGTGTAGGGTTAGAAGTAGGGTTTTGTTACGTGTATGTGTGCGGATTATTTGTTTTGTTTGGGTATAGCGCTGTAGGGTAAGTGTGCGATAGTTACCGACCTTAGGGTTAGGGTGCGGGTTAAGGTAAGTGCATAGATAGGTAATGTATGTAAGGTTTAGTGTAGGGTTAGAAGTAGGGTTTTGTTAAGTGTATGTGTGTGGATTATTTGTTTTGTTTGGGTATAGCTCCATAGGGTAAGTGTGCGATAGTTACCGGCCTTAGGGTTAGGGTGCGGGTTAAGGTAACTGCATATATAGTAATGTATGTAAGGTTTAGTGTACGGTTAGAAGTAGGGTTTGGTTAGTGTACGTATGTGATTTATTTATTATGTTTGGGTAGGTAGTATGTAGTGGGCGGTGGGGTTGGCCGACTATGATGATTCGAGATTTAAAATTTCGAGCTTTAGGGGTTTCGGCGTATTTGTGGTTCGGGCTATATGTGTCGCTGTTGTAGTATTCATTCAAAAGGGTTTTTGGGTTTATAATATAGACTCGTTAGGTCATTCAGGCAATGAAAACTAAGAAATGAGTTCAAAGACTTAACCACATATAGCTTTATGTTGAGTAGTGAGTCGGTAAAGTTACCTCTTGGAATTCAGCACTCAAATCCATAGAAGTGTGGATAAGTCCTGGTACTCCTTTTTTATATGTTAATAAGTAGTCTGGGTATAAAAGATGAGTTTAATATACATTATATGTCATTAATAACCTTAACTACCAATCAAAGTATCACTACAATGCTAGTGCACTGTTATGTAGTGTGTTTAGTCTAATATTTTAGCCACCACTTACCAACAGTGTCAGTGGTGCAACAACTTCTATGCTCACCTTTGGTGCATACGGCTGTGGGTTCTGTTCCCACACCACATAGATGTACTGCTGACAGTGCAATGCAGCATAAGAAGGGTACTGCACTCCTGAGTGAGTTATCCTTTGGATGAGACATTAAGCCAAGGCCACTTCTGCCTGAGTTGGTAGCAGCTCAGGTGAATGTAAAAGATCCAACAGCACCTAACAGTAAGGGAAGTTTCCTGATGCCCCATCAAAATTTCCCCTAGCCGCAGTGGTGCAGTGGTTTGCATTGTCGCCTCACAGCTAGAGGTTCTCCTGTTTGATTCTCGGCTGGAGCGCCTTCTGTGTGGAGTCTGCATGTCCTCTCCAAGGTCGAGTGATGTATAAAGACATGCAGGTAGGTGCATGCGTGAATGGATGTGCCTTCTTTGAAAGCTGGACATCGGGCTGGCAACTTGGCAGCATAAAAATCCACTGCCAATCATTAGCAGACCGGACTTCCACTGTGGCGACCCCTAACCAGGAAAAGCCCGAAGACAAGTATAAATACCACTTCAGGTCATACCTGGGCAGAAGCTGCATGCCTATTGTGGCTAACCAAGTCAACAAAAGGTTAAATAAAAACAGTCATTTAATACTTACATACTTGTGCATTTTATCTGAAAATATAAATATGTACAGCCACATGACTGCTCTTACCTGTTTAATTTTCAGTCCCAGCATGGATGCACTGTTGTCAATCACAAACACTACATTCTTTGGAACAGGGGTGAGGTCTTTAGGGGCAAAATAATGCACAAAAAATCCATTCATAGCCTGAACGATAGAAGGAAAAAATATTACACTTAAAACCATGACCATTTTATAATTTAATGTCACTTTATATATTTAAACATGGAAATCATAAGACAATAGCCTATGTTCAGTGAAAACAAATTCCTTACTGCATACAATTTACAAATGTCATTATTTTGCATAAAAGTAATTTGAGGCTTTGGATTTATTTTTAGACTTGCATGATTAAGAGGCTAATAGTGTGGGCATAAAGAACAAGTGGTTGTTGTTGTAAGATGTGTATTGTCTTTTTTCATTGGAACATTACTCTTAACAATACTTCTGTAACTGTATTCAATGTAATAAGCATTGTCTTCTGTGAAATATTGTTTTACTTACGAAATATTTATTTGCTATGTATTTTACTATTAGGTGACAGTTATCTCAGTAATATTACTATAAAAATAACATGCCCTGCTCTTAAAATATATATTAGGTAAACAGTGCCTCATGGCATATAAGATGTAATAAATTGTAGAGTAAAAATCATTCAATGACAAGCTGTAATGATGTTGTAGCTCCTCCTATTTATTTTTTTAGGCTCTTAATGCATAATACAATACAAGATATATATATATATATATATATATATATATATATATATATATATATATTATAGCTGTACACAAATAGATAAAACAATGATGCTTAATTTAATAAGAAGCATACTTGCTTCACACCATCCCATACTCATACAAGTGTGACCTGTCAAAGGCCTGAAGCAATCTTTACTCATTTAAACATTTTGACACTTAGAAATTATGCCAATCTGCTCTTCCAAATGCATAAATTACACTATGAGGTATTTGTTCAATAGATAAGGTAGTACATGAGCAAAAAACTCAGTCTTGCACTGTCTATTTGATGCTTGTTAACAAGGTGAGTGACATCATCAATAATTGACCAACATCATTCATGAAGGAGGCCAAAGGCAAAAAGCATAAATCCTTGCAGATACAGATTCTTAGTTTTAGCACTTAAATTTGCTTATTCATACTCAGAACTTGTAAGCACTAAATAAGCTACTAATTACTATAGCACTCAGTCTTCCTCATTACCTAAAGGAAAAGGAAATTAGTTTTTTATTCAGGCATGTCCAAGGGCCAGCTCCCAGTGTTCTCACCTGTCTATCTGATGAATCTGGGCATCTTGAGGCAATGTAGAAATTGCCTCATGTACACAGACAACCTTCTCCTCCTACCACGCAACACTACAACCTGTGAGAGATGCATTTATCTAGCCAAACTGAAGGTAAAGCTCTCTCCAATCAAGACTGAACTTGACAGTCAATAGGAGAAGGTAAACACTTGCACCACACCACACTCATCACATAGTCTCACTATGTCTACACCACCAAAATCCACACATTGAAACTCAAAAACATTCGCAGAGGCTCTCAATAACAATCTGCCTAAGCAACAGAGACCTCCAAAGCAGAAACAAAAGCAACCTCCATCCCCCACACAACCCAAATGACACATAGCCCACAGATTCAGTGTGCCACTCAAACACAGCCAATAAGGCAAAACAACATACCCAACACACTAGTCATAGGTGACTCTATAGTCAGGCACACTGATGTCCCACTCACCAGGCTAAACAAGGAGAAGGTTACTGTCAGCTGCCTGTCGGGTGCCAGGATCCACCACATAACCCACGCACTCAGGTCACTCCACAACAAGTACAAATATGACTCTGTCATTGTCCATGTTGGTGTGAATGACCTGAGACATACCTCCCTGGACTACATGAAAAGAGACATGGAAGAGCTCTGCGATCTTGTAGCCCAGGCAGGTATGACCCTAGCCCTGAGTAGCATTCTGCCATCGCCCAGAATGATACCACAGTACAAGGACAAAATGATTGATTTCAACAATTGGCTAAGCTTCTGGTGTCATTCAAAGGGGATCCAGTATCTGTCTGCTTGGGATGACATGGCCGACAGACCACGATGCTCTGCCACAGATGGCCTGCACCTGTTGCCCCTAGAATTCTGGATACTGGCTAAGGATCTTGCTGCCCCTATAGTGGCTTTTTTAGGCAGGTTCAAGTAACAAATTCACCACCATAGCAGGAACAGGCAAGCAAAAACTGGGGGTAATGCTACTCAATGCTAGAAGTCTAAATTTCAAAATGCACTCACTCGAGGCACTCCTTAAAATGGAGAACATTGATATCTGCGCAGTGACTGAGACCTGGTTCAAGGCTCCAGAGAGCACCCCTGCACAACCAGGCTATAACTCATACCACACTTTTCGGCCATCTAACCTGGACCGAAACAACAAAGGTGGGGGGGTGTCCATATTCATTAAGGATATCCACACCTCCAGGCTAGTTGCTCAGCATAATGCATCCGAGGTTATCCAGGTGCAACTAACTCTTGGCAAAACTGCAATCCAAAATGTAGCTTGCTACAGATCCCCCACCATGCCCCAGGATTCCCACTCCTCTTTTCTTGATGTACTGGAAAATATTAGGGTTCAACCAAACACTCAAATAATGGGCGACTTCAACTACCCCACCATTAACTGGGAAAACTACTCATGTACCAACTCCTTAGTGCAATGCTTTCTGGAATTCACAAACTCCAATGCCCTTGATCAACTTATCCACATCCCCACCAGGGGCAACAATATACTAGACCTAGTCATTACCAACATGAGTGACCGGTGTTCCACACCTGAAGTCAACTCCTTGCTGGTCCGATCCGACCATAAGCTAATCACCCTTGATATCCACATCCCACCCCCACCCCCAATTAAGGAAACCACAGTAAGAAGTTTCTCCAAAGCCAACTTCATGCTTCTTAAGACAGAAGTAGTGAACTTCATGACACCCATGCAGATGGACAATACAGTTACAACTGCTGAATCCTACACAAATGCGCTCTATAAGCACCTACATGAGTGCATGGATCGTAGTATCCCAAACAGAACCAAGATGCTATCCTCCAAAAAAGGAAGCCAATCTGGTGGTCCCCTGCCATAAACAAACTGTACAACAAAAGGAAGAAACTGTTGCAAAAGAGAGTAAAATCCCATGAGTGGAGGAGCTCCCTGGTCAGCCTCAGAAAGAAGCTGAGATCCCTTATAAGATCCTCCAAACCTAGCTACGAAAATAAAATTGCCACTAATTCCACGGACAACCACAAAGCATTCTATAGCTATGTTAAGAATCTCAATGGCAACACCCAGATCTGCTCTGAGTTACAGCACAAAGGCATGACAATTACAGAACCAACTGATACTGCCAACATCCTGGCAGATAGGTTCAGTGCTAACTTTACCCCCCCCCCCTAAAGGGCCCATATCTATAGAGGGAAGAATGCAGAGTCCCTGTAATCACAACTACGCAGGTGAAAGCTGCACTCTCTAAAGCCAAAAACACAGCATCCATGGGACCGGACAACATCGCAGGCTGCATTTTACACAAACTTCAGAATGAACTGGCTCCCCACTTATGCACCATGTTCAATAATTGCCTCGCATCAGGCTTTGTGCCCACTGAATGGCACACAGCAACAGTTATCCCACTCCACAAAGGGGGAGCCACCACTGATCCTGGGAACTATAGACCTATTAGCCTGACGAGCCTGGTCTGTAAAGCCATGGAATGTATCATCATGGAACTCATAAACAAAGACATTGGTAACCTCCAAACTCTGGATCCCACCCAGTTCAGGTTTGTGAAAGGCAGATCATGCCTTCTGAACCTGATCAACTTCTTTGAGGCAGTCACCAAAGCTGTAGATGAGGGTAAAGTGGTTCACACAGCCTATCTTGACCTCACCAAGGCTTTCGACACCATCCCCCATTCTGAAATTATAGCTAAACTCAATAAACTAGGCATAAATCCCTACGTCACAAGATGGGTTGCCAACTGGCTCACTGACAGAACCCACACTGTAAAAGTTGCAGACTCCAAATCTGACCTCAAACCAGTGACAAGTGGAGTACCACAGGGTTCTGTCCTGGGACTGCTCCTGTTTGGTATTTACTTCTCTGAAGTACAGGCTAACACAGAAGGACTCTGGCTAACGAAGTTTCCAGATGACTGCAAACTAGGAGCCATAGTCAAGTCCCCAAATGATGTGAACATCCTACAGAAGGGCCTCTCTGAGACAGATGCCTGGTGTCAGAGCCATGGCCTCAAGCTCAATTCCAAAAAGTGCAGTGTCATCCCCTTTGGTAAAAACTCTGTACCCATGAACTA
This sequence comes from Protopterus annectens, assembly GCF_019279795.1. Taxonomy (NCBI): domain Eukaryota; kingdom Metazoa; phylum Chordata; order Ceratodontiformes; family Protopteridae; genus Protopterus; species Protopterus annectens. Next base: position 987,380,626 of record NC_056745.1, on the reverse strand, counting down.
CCACATAGGCAGCAATCTACTTAACACAGAATGCGTGATAAGAGACCTTGGTACCCAGGTGGACAGTAGTCTCTCCTTTGATAGTCACATCGCCACAGTAGTCAGGAAGTCCTTCTACGTGGCACACCTCATCATAAAAGGGTTCTCATCCAGGAAAAAAGAGGTCATTGTTCCTCTCTATTCAACACTCATTAGACCCATTATAGAGTACAATGCCCCTTTTGGAATCTACCTCACAAGACATCTGCAGCAGCTGGAAAGGCCACAGAAGTACCTCACAAAGAGGATTACTGGACTCAAACAAATGCCCTACAGTGACCGCCTCAAAAAACTCCAGCTTTACTCCGTAGCATATCGCCTACTTAGAGGTGATCTCTACCTAACATATAAAGCTATGTCAAACCCAGAGCTGTTGAACATGCTACACCTAAAGAAATCCCAATCCCTCCGAGCTACACGCTCTAGGGACTTAAACTTTGTCACCACAATAAACAGGACATGCTGGAGGGATAGATTCCTATCCCAGAGACTTCCCATACTCTGGAACAGGCTACCCATCTATGTCAAGCAAAGTTCTTCATTAGCACTCTTCAAGAAAAATCTTGATGAGTGGATGGGAAATAGGAAATACATCCTGGGGATCAGTTCTGTGTCTCTGCTCGTCAGTGGCACAGGAAAATAACTTTCTTGGGTGGCATAAGCCAGGGATCCTTGTTGGCTAGGCTTGTGTAGGCCCTTGGGCCGATAGCCTGTTACCTACCTATGAACCTATGAACCTTAAAAGACAAAAAAAAAAAATTAAGACTGGATATCCTTCCTTATCATGTTGCTATATTGGTAGGAACTTCTGTAGTGGCATGAGACACAGAGGAAAATGGTCAGGTCTTTAAATGAAGAAACCGTGGTTATGTTGGGCATGACGAAAAGAATGCTGTCAAGTCTGAGTCCATGGCAAGGACAGCTTATTATAGTATCTAATATCATGAACTAAAATATCATTGAATCCAGTTTGGGTATTTGGAGTCAGTCACACTTCTGCATGTATTATTTCTACAGATGCAGATGATATACTGCTGATAGTTGCATATGATGTTATAAAGCCCATTTCCAAATCAAAAACAACTCTTAAAAGTTGAAAAGGTGTGGATCCTCCATGCTTATGTCTGTATAACAGTACTATAACATTGTCTGTACTGATTTATGAATGTTTTGGGAGAAAGTTTTCCTGAAAGCTGTTAAGGGCTCTCAAGATTACTTTAATTTCTTTCAGGCTGAGAATTATTGCTGAGTCTGGCTGCCATGGACTGAGAGTTTGATAAAATGACCCCCCCAAACACAATCCAAAGAGAATGGTAATGCACATTAAACACTTGTTTGAGGGGAAAGGTCTCTAGTGTGTAGAATCTATTTAAATCTGTCTACAATATGACTTCTTTCTTACATATTTGGGAACTTGAATCATCATCTCCATCAACTCTAGATAGTTTCCAGAATTTTTGAGGCTACATTATGTATTCTTCCTCTATAGCCTTGCATAAGGTACAGGAAGGGTGCACCATTTGCCAAAGCTACACTCATACGAAACAAGCTGGCTGAAGTTTTAACTAGATAAATACAATGAATAACAATATTTTTGTAAGGATGCAACACCCCCATGTGGTACAATTCACACCACATGTGCATTACTTACATATACATGACTGCACACCCACAGAGAAAAAGACGCAACATCTAAAATACTTTGAATCACTGTTTATCTACATTTAGAAATCATACCAACAGTGATTTCTTACTAAGAACAGCAATTAGGAAGTTGAGGACAGGGAAAGTTTACTTGATAAGATGAAACCTTGTCCAGTTTACACTCTATCAAGGGTAGGTAAGCCTTATTTGATATATACTTCAGGCTTACTGAAACTGTGCTGATGTAATAGCTTGTTCATGAGAAATTGTGTGACTAAATTAAAACGTTATTGTGAATTTAAAGGAGTCAGGAATGACTTTTTGTTGTTTTCAAAAACTGTCCGATTTATGTGCTGCAATAATAGCTTTCTAGTCCTTGCCACTTTTAGGTAGTTGCCCAGATAGGGAAATGGTTATGAGGGGTTCACAAAATTTGAAAACACTAGCTCCTGTAATTTCTTTTTCTTGGGAAAAAGAAATCATTGATGTATAATCCTTGTCTTTAAAAAGGAGAATTCTCTTTATATTACCTCTTTCAGAAGTGTCTGATCCATTCACTTAATTGTTGGTATATATGACTATGGTAATGTCCGTGGAACAAGCTATTTCATTGTCCTGTATAATTTCCATTATTTGTAAGACTCACTTATTTGTGGTTATTTCCTACACGGAAAATGGAAAAATCTGAAAGCTAGTTCCTGGACACTGTTTTTTTTTTTTTGTGGACGGGGAGTACAAGTTTGTAGTCATTTGGAGAATGTCGGGTATATCTGCTATTCCTTCCTGAATTTGGGTTTTAATTAATCTCCTCTTCATTCTATCTTTATCTTCTAGACTGCTGAGAGGAAGTTTCTTCCCTATAAAGGGGATACAGGGACTATACTTTTCTTTAGAAGACCTTAGTGCACTCACTTGTTAAAAGCCGTACAAGCCCTCTCAGAAAAACGCCTGACATAGATTCCTTATACATAGCATGTACAACATCATAGGTATACTTCCTTCAACAGAGTAACGCCATGTTTTATTCACTTTAAAAAGGTTTAACTAAGCTGTTAACAGTGCACTTACTTGATAAATACAGAAATATACTGAGTTTGTTCCGAAATACCTATGGTGCTTCTTTCATAAAGCCAATGTCAGTGAAAATTTAGCATGTAGGGATGCATACCTTTATGTTTCTATGAAAGTTCAGAATATGAAAAAAAAAGTTTGGGAAGCCCTTTCCATGTTTAGTTTGACAATATAATTGGCATAGAGGGCACAATGAAGTTCCTGTGGTACTCTGTGACCTTGAGCAATTTACTTAATTAGATAGTGCTTGAGGGTAACTGGGAATATAGGCTAAACTCCTGGATTACAAACCTAGCCACTGCATGTGAATAAATATTTTGAGATGAAGCCATATGGGTTAAATAATTTAATACCCTAGTAGCTAATTCCAGCTATGTACACTTCTTATCGAGTACTGTTGATTCTTTGTCATTTTACAAAAACTCTAAAAAGAAAAGGCTGTAGTACTTTGATTCGATATTGACAAAGAAATGGCAGTGGGATTATCACAGGATCTAATTTGTGATTATTATTATTATCTTCAAAATGTCCTGAAAAGTATTATAAAATGAAGGAGCTGTTCATTCTATATCTGAGAACCTCATCATCTTTCTATAATTTTTTATATAATGACGAGGAAATACTTCACAGGTCAATTGAAGATCAATCCCACAGAATTATGGTTTCTACAAAGGAGAGGTCTTTAGGAGAAGAACCTGCTCATTGCAAGGAACTACGGGGATGGAGGAGAAGCTATATGGAGACATGTAAAATTCTTCATTATCTTTAAAAGAAACAGAGGAAGGGATTCTTTACCTGTTTCTGATATCCTGAACTTTCAGAGATACATGTAAAGGTGGCTCTATATTATGTGATCGAATCATCACAATAGCGAATGCTCTACAGAGCGAACATTCAGCACATCAAAGTACTTTTTGTGGGAGTGCGAGTATAGTGCTGATATTGATTTATGAAGCCACAAGGATATCACAGTTTCATAAATCAATGTTGCTACTGTATTTGCGGTCATGACTGAAGTTCTCAGTGTAGGATATAAGTACAGCTAGTTGCTTGTTGCAGTTGTAGCAAGAAGTTTGCTAAAGTTTCAGGAGTGTAAATCCCCTTTTTTGTGTTTTACTTTGAAAGATTTTTTTTGGTCCTCAGGGTTTTGGGAAAACTTTGAGTTGTGGATGCACCTGTTTGGGGATGTAAACATTGCACCAAATGACCTAGTTACACTTCTGGTGGCAACTACACAAATTATTTGTTAGAAAGGACTTACCAGAATGAAAGTCAGATTCAGAAAATGAATGGCTGAGACCTAACCAGATAGAAGAGGTAAGAACAAATCAAGGTGTTGACAATATAAGGATGAAAAAGACATTTGCCATAGATACTCAGGATATTTATAGATAATTGGATATATTCAGAAAAGATTATATTGTGGGGAAATATGTGGGGTTGCCACAAAGCCACTTTCAAAGATTGCAACACCTATAAGTTCAGAATTTAGTACCCCTAAACAATATTAAAGGAAAATGAGTCCCAGTATTTCAGGCACAACCCTATTAAGAAACTGTTTGAAGTTTATTTTGAAAACAGACAATTTTCAGTATCCATTTATTGAAAAATGAGATACTTCAGATAGTTGTTCACTTCTTCATCTCAGAATACTGTGTGTAGGCCACATTAGTAAAAGTCATTCCATGTAGGAAGATAAAGGTATGTTTTTATGCTGTGAACAAGGCTGGATCATATTAAATAACAATCAGGACAATTCATTGGATAAAGATATAAGGAAGAATATCCAGAATAATGGTTTGGATGGAATTCATCACATGGTTTTAAATTTCAAGGTTTGAAATAATGTTTATAAAAATGGAGGTGGGCAGCTTAGAAATCATACTGTTAAATGTGAAAGCCACTTAATAATGTACATTAAAAGCAGACAACACCATGGCTTGAATGCTAGGTTAACTCTATATCATTTTGAAAGTCAGGCTAGTATCTTTTGAGATAATTGATATAATTAAGCTTGTATATAAAGATTTGAATGTAATGATTGTTACAAAGTTTTGTTAGGATTCTGTGAGTAAATATTTCATCAAGGCCAATTCTGCAAGAAGCTTAGCTGCTATCACTGCTTTGTTCAAGTCTCAACCAATGCTATATGTGAAGCAGTGACATGGTCTGTACTTACAAACAGGTTTTGTGCCACATGAATGGCGGACTACAATGGTCATCCCCCTTCATTAGGGAGGACCTTCAACAGATACGTGAAACTACAAACCGATTACTCTACTAGTCTTATTTGCAAAGCCATGGAAAGAATCACCATGGAAATTATCAACAAAGACATAGCTAAAGCCATGACAGTTTGGATTTGTCAAAGGAAAGTCATGATTACTGAATCTGGTGAACTTCTTTAAAAAGGTCCCTAAGGCAATGGATAGTGAATGCTACCAAAATAGATCTGACTAAAGCATTTGATACAATACCCCACTTTGGCATTGTCAACAAACTTATGGAACTATATATAAACCCTTTACAACATGATGGATAGCTAGCTGGCTCACAGATAGGATCCAGGAGGTTAAAATCGGTGAGGCTACCACCACAAAGAGGCCGGTCACCAGTGGATTCCCCCAGGGTTCTCTACTGGGCCCACTCATCTTTGGCTTCTACTTCTCAGATGTCAAAGTCAATGTCAAATTCCTTTGGCTGATGAAGTTCGCAGATAACTGGGATCAATTATTGAATCCTCCAAGATGAGAACACCTTTAAGAAGGTCTAATACAGACAAATGCTTGGTGCCAAAGCCATGGCTTAAAATTCAATAACGAGAAATGCATTATTATACCTTTTGAGAAGTCTACCACCCTAGATAACTATGTCATTTTATTTATTTTTATTTATTTATTTTACATTTGTTAACCGGGTTAGTCTGGTTGAGCTTTTGGCTAATTTTCAGCAAAGACCTGGGGAGAAAAGCTCCTCAGGACTAGAAAACAATTTATTAAATTTAGTAACATAGTAGTAACAATCAGCTATAGGATCTTACAAGCAGAGACCTGGAGAGAAAAAAAAGCTCCTCAGGCAATTCAATTATACAGAGTATTAACAATTGGCACACAAGTATGTGAGTTGTTACAAACAAGGTTTTAAACAATTAACAGAAGAAAATGTGACTAGTTATAATATTATTTAAGCTGCTTAGAGCAAAATGAGTTAATAGTTAGGCAGATGCTTATTTAACGTGGGTAGGATCTAGTTGTACAGGAGTTTGGAAACAAGAAAGGAAAGTAAGAATTGCTAGTAGGAGATGTAGGGGAGGTACAGTATAGGAGACAGACTAGACAAGTAGGTTGTTTTGAGACTGTAAGAATTAAGAGTAGTTGGAGAAAGATACCTCCACTACTCACTAAAGGAAAAGGAAACATGTAGAATACAAAAAGAGAAACTGCTGCAATGCATACTTTTTTTCTCTGGTACCTCTCCTCTGGCCTTTCTACATAGTTGGAGAAAGAGGAAGGGAAGAGGTAGAAGAGGCAGGGGAATAGTGTTAGAGATACATTAAGAGTGAGGTGGTGAAATAGGTGAAAGGATGGTGGTTTCAGGTGGTTGGCTACAGTGGCAAGACCACTTTGTTTTTAAGTATTTCCATGTGGCTAATTTGAAACTTTTGCTATGCTGGAGGGATTTTATTTCCAAGGGGAGTTGGTTTCAGGATGTAGCTGGGTTATAGTTATCGAGAAGGCAGCCTATTTTGGTTTTGGGTTTGTAGATGTCTAATAATTCTTGATTTGAGCTACGTAGTATCCTAGCAGGGGAATATTTGGATATGATAGTGGAGAGTCTGGGGCAGAAGGAGGGTAGACAGAGGATAGAGTGGATGATTTGTAGTTAGTATAGTTGGAGCAGCTGAGGGAATTCTAGCTAGCCTAGTTGCTGTAGTGCTAAGCAGTGGTATGACCTATAGGTTTGGTTAGCTGCAAATCTGGCAATCTTATTATAGGTAGTTTCAAGCTTGGAAATAAGTGTAGAATTTAGGTTTGTGAATATGTGGCAGCTGTACAGGAGTGTTGGGAGTAATAAAGCCTGGGAGAGAGTTATTCGGGCAGTGTTAGTTAAGTATTTCTTGCTACGGAAAAGGTGTCCAAGTTTCTGATGAGTTCTTTTTACTGAGTTAGTAATATGGAGATCACACTTAAGCTGAACATCTATTGTAACACCTAGCAATTTAGTACTAGATTCAGCTGAGATGATAGTGTTGTTGCAGGATAAGATGATAAATGTACTTTTGAGTGTGGTGATGTTTTTAGGGAGGAAGAGTAGGAGCTTAGTTTTTTTGGATTAAGTATTAGTTTGTTATCACTAAGCCAAGTCGCAATGGTGTGGAAGGATGCCTGGGTAGTTGAGTGGGGGTCAGTTGGGTTGTCAGCAATGGTTATAACAGTTGAGTCATCAGCATATTGCACAAGAGATGATTGGGGACAAGAGGAGTAGAGCAAGTTGGTGAAAATATTAAAGAGTAGTGGTCCAAGTCTGGACCCTTGGGGGACTCCCATTTGTACAGTGAGAGGGGAGGATAGTGCAGAGAGCCATTTAACTAGCTGGAGAATCAGGAGATAGTAGGGGGAGAGAAATGTAAGTTAGTGAGTTTATCTAGAAGGAGTGGGTGAGAGACAGTGTCAAAGGCTTTAGAAAGGTCAAGGAATAGGCATGAGACAAGTTTATTGTTATCACGAGCTAGGGAGACTATGTTGATGAATGATATGAGTGCAATAGCTGCACTATACCATCACATACCCTTCAAAGTTACATTATTAGTTAGGGATCTAGGAACTCATGTATATAGTAATCTAGCCTTTGACTAGCATGTGTCCAAGATAATAAGAAAATCCTTGTATGTTGCTTAACTTATAAACAAGGGCTATGGTATCTAGGCCCAGAGAGGTCATTATACCAGTGCAGTCAGCCCTCATCAGAGGCATCATAGACTATAAAGCCCCTACACATGCAGCAACTAGAATGTCCACAAAAGTTCCTCAGAAAAAGAATACCAAGAGTAAACAGAATGACCTATGCTAATTGCCTCAAAGCCCTCTCTTTACTCAGTACTGTATAGATTTCTGAGAGGTGATCTTTGCCTGGCTTAGAAGCATCCCTGGACCCTGTTTTGATTAAATGTTTGCACATCCACAAAACAAACAGCATCAGAAGTACTAGATTAAAAGATATGTAGTTTGCTTTCGACATAAATAGGACATGTTGGAGAGACAGATACATTTTCAGAGAACTCCCATTCTCTGGAACAGGCTCCCCATACATATGAAGCAGAGGTCTTCCCTATCCCTTTTTAAGCACAACTTGAACCAATGGATGGGTATGTTTCTGATGGACAGAGACAGTCAGTAACTCACCAGATATATCAATCAAATTTGTCGGTCTCATTTGGGTTGCATGGCTAGGCTTATAAGGGCTCTAGTGGTCTTTAGCCCAGTCTACACCTGTGAACCATAGAACAAGCATTACAAGCTGGTATCTAGGAGATGGATTGTTATGGCAGCTGTTGAAGAGATGGTCGGATTAGCCTCTACTGGGATTCTGAGTAAACATCTTGATATTCCACTTACCTAGATATTATGAATTAATGGATTATTACAGTAACCTGTATTCAACCAAAATGACTATATTATAGATTAATAATTTTTGCCTAGAAAAAGTCCTAATGTCAGGAAAATAGAATAGGATGGATGTAAACTTTTATACTATGTATCTTGAATGACAACCTTAGTGGAGATGATCTAAATGAATGTGTTCCTGAGTTGACTACTGTGACAGTTTCCCCAGAGAGAGAGAGAGAGAAAGGAATATTTAAAATATACGACTGCAGTCCAAGGATGCACTGGAGTTTGACCTATCATAACTTCACATAATTGGACCTATACTTCTAGCATTAGTAGTAATGCTGGCATGTGTTGAAAATTTAGGAATGACTGGCATTTGTCTGGCTTCTGAATCTGGCAGTCTAAGCAAAAATGGATTCCAAGTCAAATGTATGTCAAGCAATAACAATAGTTATTTCTTCTTTCTTTTATGTCTTTATAGGTAGCATATAGTTTATGCAAACAGCACGTTGTTGTTTCTTTGCATGTTAAAAATGAACTTATTTAATACTGATTTTACTCTGGTATATCTGTATCATTTTTTGTAGGAGTTCATTTGGATACTAGGTTAATGACTACAATGGTTTAATGGTGATCTTTGTCAGAGAACTTACAGCATTCATCTGATCTATAGTAGGTGCTCCTAAAAAACAAGGAAAAACTGTACAATATACATATCGTGAGTCTGGTTTGTTTGGCGAACTGTACAAATTAACTTCAAACCTACCTCACCAAAAAAAAAAAAACAAGAAAAAACTGAAACAATAATCCCCCAACACAAATTAATGATAAAACATGAAAATTATATTCCAGTATAATAATACCATTGAATATACACCAAAGTCTAAAATTTAACCAATGGATCGATTATATAGTTAGTGAAACAGACCAAAAGCTTGCTCTACTCTACTCTACAGGGCCAAACCTTATCTTATAAATTATGCCCTCCTAACCACAGCTCACTTTTGACACCTAGCCCACTGTAAGCTTCTTCAAATCAAACACTCAGCAACACATTTAAATAAATTGCAAATATGCTATAGCAAAACAGCTAAACTTCCCTCAAGCCTGTAAAGTAGAACATACCATTGTAGTGCATTAAAGAAATCACAATGACTTTGAATTAAAATATGGGCTAACTGGGTCACAGCTCAAATGATCCTTAATATACTAAACAAACTATTCAAGTGTCTTGGTATTAATAGCCTACTTCAAAAATGCAGTCCATCTAAGTTGCTTGGATCCACAAATAAAAATTAAATTTATACCCCAAAATCATATTAATTATAAAACCCTAACTTGACATGACACAGAGGAATCACATCACTGAACATAAATGACTGAAATACCAAAAACGCAAAAAGGATGGCAAATCTCCTTGAACCCCCATGCGGAGGGTAAACCTCCAAACTTCCTTTACTTATATATACCAGCTATGTGGCTGTACAAACATGAAGAAGGTTGACATCTCGCATAGTAAATAAATCACTCCTGAAGCAAACTTAGAAACCATACCAGCAGTGATTTTCAATGAAATAATCAGTCACTGACTTTCTGTTCATCAGCATCTTCTGATTCAAGCACTTGAGGTTAGTGGAATCTAATCTTGGTTACCTATAGATATACACCAAAAGTGACTCAGTTAATACAGATACTTTTTATACACAGAGTGTCTTGCCAAGAAAATGAAATTTGCTCCCAAATAACACTAAAAATAAATCTAACATTAATAACTTTAAACAAATAAAAAAAAAACTGTTTCATGATTAAATAGACCTGTCCCTGTGATACAGTACAATGACGACACACTAAGCAAGATCAATCAATAAAAAGTGCCTTATAATGAGCTCTGGCACACTAACAACTCCTTCAAGAACCATCTTTTGCCTTCTTAATTCCCAGCTAATATTGCAACTAATAGACGCTTTCCCTGTGCTTTACTTCAATTAAAAAAAAATAGGCCATCTAACATCTGGTTCAATATCTCTGCTCTTTTCTAACATCTGGTTCAATATTTCTGCTCTTTTCTAACATCTGGTTCAATAGCTCTGCTCTTTTCTAACATCTGGTTCAATATCTCTGCTCGTTTCTAACATCTGGTTCAATATCTCTGCTCGTTTCTAACATCTGGTTCAACATCTCTGCTCGTTTCTAACATCTGGTTCAATATCTCTGCTCGTTTCTAACATCTGGTTCAATATCTCTGCTTGTTTCTAACATCTGGTTCAACATCTCTGCTCTTTTCTAACATCTGGTTCAATATCTCTGCTCTTTTCTACCATCTGGTTCCATAGCTCTGCTCTTTTCCTCATTTCCTATGCCTTTTCTTTTTTTCTCAAAAAAATGTTAACTTCCCTTTGTGTGCCCTAAGTTCCAGTTACTATGGTAACTACCTTAGATCTATTCTGACTTATCATTTCTAAAGTTGTCTGACATATTTTTCTGCCCAGTAAATGAAGGCAAATAAAATATAAATAAATTGATCAAAGGTATCTGTTGGGGCTAGATGACCAAACTTTTAATATTTTTATTTTATATGTTTTGCCAAGGTTTAATTACCTCAGTAACCGAAAATACAGCAAATTTGTTTGTTTTTTTGTAAGATGATCAATCGATGAATGAAAATGAAACAACACCAAAAATAATATACTAAACGAAATAAAACCAACCAACCAAAGCCACCACACGTTCTTTCTTAAAACTGCTTTATAATTTTTTAATTACCTCAGTGATAGTTACAATAAAACATGGTGCAGGGTATTATCTTCTACATGGCGTATAGAAGGAACAAAGCTCTTTCGGGAAAGCAATGGCAGTGAAATCTCCATTCAACATGCTCACCCTGAATAAAGCGGTATCATTTAAATGGTCTTTGAGAGAACTATGTCCTTTTAGTACTCTATATACAAATTTCTCAGGAGAAGAAGTGCATGACACATTTGTATAATTACCTGAACATCACCAACACTTGGCTCCCTGTTAACATCATATCGAATAATAAAATCTCCCAGAATTCCTTTGCGGTCTATACTAGCTTGCTGGACTATACTGGGCTTAAACACAATTTTAGCTGTCGTTCTGGTCTGATCAATCTTCGTTGCTACAGGTGGTGACTGGGAGCCTTTATCTAAAGGAAAGAAAAAAAAGAAATGCTTAGTTCATATTATATCTATGTTCATAGAGGTGGGAGTACTGGTTCCATTTGTAACATGTCTGAACTTTTCAAAATAAAGTGAATTAGACAAAATATTTTACAGATATGCATTACTTATGGCAACAGACTACCACAGCAACATTGCAATTTTTTACTTTTAGAATTTTGAAACAATAAATTCTACTGCAGTAGCATCCCTCTAGTGTGTGAAATACGTGAATATTTATGCATTTACTTTTTACAAATTATAACTCTGGAAATATATGCAAGCATTCATATGTTTATCACAGACTGTAAGAGTATGAAGCATATGTTTTAAACAGAGTCTGCATTTACTCAGAACTCAGCATGACTGATAAGATGTGAAAAAAAATATTTGCTATTGAAAAGGAAGAAATAGAACAAAAAAATGAAAAGAAAAGAAAAGAAGTTATAAAGTACCTTCAGCGGAACAGCAAGTGTATGAGTTCAGATAAGTCAACAAGTATGCAGAAAGGATTTCAACTTGAAAGCATGGCAGGCACCTAGATTTGAATGATAATAGAAGATGTAAGATATCCAACCTGGAAGGACAGATATAATAAAGTGGTGGAGAAACAGCTGAAATTTTGGGAAAATGTTTATGGTAATCCTGGTAAAGTGTCATCCTGCATCCTTTGGAAAGAGTCTATCCATGCAAGAAAAAACGTAAATCAACTGTTTGGGTGGAACAGGCAGCATGGCTGGAAAATTCTCCGCTGCAGCACCATGTATTTGAACATGCATAGCAAATCAAATGATCCCACTGCATGCACATGCCATAAAAGCCTGTTCTGTAAGAGTATGGCAGAAAGCAAAGAAATGTTAGTCCACCTCACATGAGATGGCTGAAGGTTATCAACTTTTCAGTTCTTCACACCTCCAGTCATCAACACCTAAGGATCTTCTCCTTGGGGGGACCTCTGCTCACTGGATTACACCAAGAAATAGGGAAGCAACAGGTGAAACAAATGGACAAACAGGATCTGGAAAAGCAGAAGACCTGAGATTAAGTGAGAGGCAGGAGTCCAAAGTAATTCATAATAAAAAATGAAAACAAATGACTTTAAGAACTCAGACCCACCATTCCTTAAGAAAAGAATAATCAAAGGATCTACTTCACTTCTTCAAACTCACTAATTATAGAACACCTCTTTGTCGAACCCTATTTGTCAAAGTCTTCATTTGTTGAATGATTGTTTTGGCAAACCTTTTCCCATGGTAAGTAACAAATTGGCAGTTATTGGGAATTTGTCCTTTTCCCCACTGTAGTGCGATCTCGGAGTTGGTGTATTTAGTTAGGGGTGGGTGGTTTTAAATATTCTGTTTTTGTTGCGCTTGAAAGTTGGCCCACTGGTTACTTACCCTGGAAATAGTTTTGCTGAAATTAACGTTCATTGGCTGAAGATTCGACAAATAGGGTTCGACAAAGAGGTGTCCGATGATTAGTGAGTTCGATGAAGTGATATACTCTAATCAAATCATGTTTTTATTCAAAATTCACTCCAGTATTCTGGTTAAGCCATATACATCTTAAATTTTAGCTGGTTGCAATATGTGACATAATACACAGGTGCCCAAAATATAAAACATTTTTTCATGTAAATGAGTAGTTTAACAATATACATGAACCGAATACATAGATATTGTTATATGACTGTAGACAGAAGAAATGGAACAATATGTTTTGGAGGCAAGAACACTTTAAAATAAAATACCAAAACTCAAACAGAAAGGTTTTGCCAAGAGATGGAAGGGAACAATTAGACTTGGAGAGGGTTAAATAACAATTACAGTATTTATAACAGTAAAAAAAGATAAGAGGATATTTTATATGGATAACAGCAGCAGTTCAGAAGTAGCATACATAAATGTGTTGTATAGAAGTTGGCATGAAGGCAGGCCTCAATTATTTCTTAACTTGGAATGTAATTCAAGTGCGAACTTGACCAAGTTAATTTCAGCTACAGTGTTTTACTGTCAATAACTAATGCTATTGCTTGAAAGACCATGGTTACGATGTGTATGACAGTCTGTCTTTATTGCTTACTCTTACATTTTTATTGTACTATCCTGAATTGCACTATAGTTCCGGCTTTTATTTGAAAAATGCACAGTATTCTACAAGCCTGGACATCTCAGCATGATGAAAATAATTATAAGCAAATGTTTCCTCTAATTTGATTTAAAGTCATTGCACAAGCATTTCTGTGACATTTTTATAATCTCTTCATCTGTGGAAATATTTTACTTTGAGAAACGTAAAAGTTAAATCAATGAGTTATTAATATCTGTCACCAATTCATAATTTTGTCTTATTTGTAAATACAGCATGTCTGCTTAATTGTCTTCTGTTTGCTTCTTCTGGCTTTGTTTATATAATTAGTATAAGGGTATATAAAATGTACATGACAGGGGTTATGGTACAATTCAAATTCCTTTACACAGATTGTTATGTTGTAACTGTGTTTGACAACTGCCTGAATTAATAGTTTTATTTTTATTTTATCTGTATGCTAACTTGATAATGCTTACTAGGAACAAATGCTTAATTTTAGGCCAGCCAGTGTACATTACTCTGGTTAACTAATTTACTCTAAGAACATCAAACTGAAGAATAACCCTGTACAGTGGTACAGTGATTAGCACTGTCGACTCATGGCAAGAGGCTCTCCGGTTTGATTCTAGGCTGGGTGCCTTCTGTGTGGAGTTTGCATGTCTTCCCTGTGTTTGCATGAGTTTTCTCTGGGTGCTCCAGCCTCCTCCCACATTCCCAAGTTATGCTGCAGGTGGACTTTCTAAATTGGCCCAAGGTGTGAGTGTGTGCATGTATGTGCCTTCTGAGAAAGGTTGTGCACTGGATTGGCAACTTGACACTGTAAAACTCCACTGCCACTTGTTCTGTGGACCATAGATCTGCTGTGGTGACACCTACAGGAGCAGCTGAAAGAAGTCATACTGCCATAAAATAAAAAAAAAAAAAAAAAAAACAACAGTCATATCAGAATAGTTCCATATATTTACAAAGTGCATAGTAAGTATAAAAATGGTGGTAGTGTGAAGAGAGTCATCATCATCAACAAATCTCTTTTTTCCTTTTTTTTTCTTTTTTTTTGCATGGGGTCAGGGTGTTATATCAGCTTTAGTCTATGTGACCAAAATACCTAGGGCCAATGTTTACACCATTAAGTTGTGCGAGGGTTGTGTTATTCCATTATTCTGCAGCACAGTACCTCTTTGTTATGACCGAAGATGACAATCGCAGCTTTATACCTATGCTTTTTGTAGCTGAATTCTAGTTATACATGATTTTATTCACCCACCTGCATATCTCTGTCTAGTTATTATCCTTTTAACAAACATGTGGACAACTTTACAATATGTAAGTATATTGTGAAGGGGTTAGTGACACTCTCTTCCTACTGCGGAAGCCTGAGTTTGATTCTAGGCTTGGGAGTTGCCTTTGTGAAATCTACGTATTTATCTGTTTGATTTTGGTAACTTGGATAAGTACTGATCCAAATAGTCCTTTATCTAACTCAGCCTATGAATGCTGACTGGTTAAGCAACTTGCTCAGAGTCACACAGTTGGTAAACGGAGGCTGAGGGAATCAAACCCTGGATCACTGGAAGCAACTTGTTAACAGTTCCTAGCTTTAAGCCTCTGCACCCCGTACCTGCGTGAGTTTTATGTTTTGTTTTAAAGATGTACATGTTGCCCTTTAGGGCACAGAAATGTAAAAACGTGTATGGGTGTAGTGGGCCAATATTCTTTCTTTGTATGATGCCAGTGTTTGGGCTCATGTTCCTGCAGATGTTTGTGTTTATTGCCAATACAGTTGTTGTGTTCACTACATTGTTTAACATGGTTAATGAACTTTATTTTTTAGAGGAAAAATATGGGCTTGCTTAGGCTATTTGTCTGTTCCTGGCTATTTTAATAAACTCATGCTATATTTGCATTACAGAACATTTCTTTATCTGTGATTCATACAAAGGAACTTCTTATTCAATATGGCTAGTATGGGGTCACAACAATTAAATAAATAAGTAAAAATACTTTTTTTGATATTACAGATAGGTTGCAAAGCTGACTGATCAGCTAACATGGCTATGCATCTATAGACAAAACAGTGCTTGACAGACGTCAGGGGGACCTGAGATAAGTAGGGTTCATTCTGAAACTGAAAGCATTAATCAAGTCCACAACACTATTGTATTGTCTTCTGAATGTAAAGTAGGGAATAAAATTGCAATAAAATATGTACAACAATCACAAATTTAGTTTCTGTGACAGGAATGTGGAAAAAGTAGTTGTAGCCCAAACTAGCGTTGATGAACATTATCTATTCTGACCATATTTCAGACTCATACTTTGGAAGGCAGCACATCCATGCATGTTATAATTTTGGACCTTCGCCCATATAGTCTAGCTTATGCTTGTTTATGTTCTGTTGGACTAAACTGTATTGTTTTCTGTGCCTTGGATCAGAAGACAGCCAAGACAGTAATACTCTAATTTAGCACGCTAATGGTGCCATTGGTAATTAAAGAAGCACTTCTAATTGTCTCTTAGTAAAAGAAGATATTGTACTTCATTTTGGCACTTTTCTCTGGCACAGTATATGCCATTTGCACAATCGAACAAAACAGCACAGGACTGGTGCAATGAGGTCCTTCAAACAAGAACCATCAGATCATAGTTCTCTGGCTGGCATTCCCAGAAAATGATTCATGTACTTGAATATGCACAGATTATGCACAGACAGTACTCATTCCAAAACTGAAATAAATAATTTTGTTCAGGGGACAATGCCAACCTACACACCCCACCTCATTACATTATTGTAGTACACAGGGTGCCATAATTATGTTGCAACATCATTAAAAAAGATAAATCTGTAATGTGCTTCTGTAGCGTGAGACAACTGCAACAGCACTTTTTGAGATGTGTAACATTTGTTAAACATCCCCTAAGCACTGTTACGGTCTGGAATCAGGGAAGAGACATTACTTCACTCTCATCTGTCCCTGAATATCTTTCCTCATATAGAAAGTTTACAAATGTCTGTCTCTAAGTAACTTATTTAAATTAGCTCAGTATTTGAAAACTGTCCTTGATCTTTTCCTGCAATTATATTTGCATGTTGTTTATGCAACAGCACTCGTTAACTGCTTCACTGGCTTTCAAAGCTGTAAAACACTTTAGCTTTTTTTTTTCTTTCTGTAACTGGTAGTACATGGATTAGATATAATTCCATGTACTGCAAAGAGTTATGATTGTCTCTCTGATCAAAACCTGTTATTATGTACTCTCGACATGGATGACAAGATTCACCTCTCAAGCTTTGCTGTCAAGGTGAATTTCTTGCATCCACGTCTCAAACATATAATAATGTGGTTATGATGGAAGACCCGATCACAACCCTCTATATTATTCTTATTCTGAGGTTACTACCCCTTAGGGAAAGAGGAACAACTAAAAAGCATACGATTGCTCTTGCTTTGTGGTGCTCCGAGCTGGGAGAACACATAGACACTTTAAGATCTTCCACATCGTGCTCATAAGACATGAAATAGGCATATAAACAGCAACTCCTCTGAGCAATAAATCCTCAGCATTAGTAAGTAATTAATACTAGAGCAAAGAAAGAATACTCTTCCTGCCAAGCAAGGCAATTTGTTGCAAATTAAGTGCTTCTGAGCTCTCTGTTGGTGTTTCATTTATCTCTTAAATTTAGACAAACCAGCTGAAAGTAAAGCAGAGGCATTTCTGGCCAAGGCTTTAAACACCTTAGCAACAGATGTAGTATATTTAATTCACTGTGCAGAAACCTCAATAACTGCTGCTTATTCAAGGGGAATGGATCACGTTTTGCCTGTTTTTCATCCTTCGTTACATTTCCTGAAAAACTGGTAAACATGCATGTACACCATTAAGTTAAAACTAATGCTCAACAATACGTCTCATTCTGACTAGAGTGTAAATAGTTATGAGATTGCTGTTAACATACTTAATAGCATGACATATTTACCAGAACACCAGATCAGCAAAGGTCTTCTTCATTATATGACTACACTGACAAAAAATGTCATCTACTATTTACATTAGAAATGATAAGAGATGCACTCAGTGCTTTAAAAAGCAGGCTAACTTTTTCATTTTTTATTCTGCTGTGCTTTATCCTATTATTGATACATCTCTGTACTTTCTGAATAATTCTTTATGAACACTGACTTGACTGCATGTCTCAGTAGATTTCAGCTTTCTCCCCTTCTTCATACATAATATTTGTACTAGAAAAAAACAACTGAACCTGGAAGCATGATGTAACATTGTATACAGCATAGCAGCAATAAACAAAATATGTTTTTCAACTGTTATGTGGATAGTATTTCACTGTTAATCGTCTCTAGGAAACCATATTGAAAGCATACTCTGTGTGAAACGTGGTGCTATGTGTGTTGCATTGTGGAAAAAGCTATGTCCTTAAAGTAGAAGTCTGTTTTATGCATTTTATCTTGGAACTTAGATGGGGAATGAGTGACTGATGACAATTTCTGTAGTGTTAAATTTGGGGAGGGGGTGAGCTGGACAGAGCAGAACAGTGTTTTTGAATGATATTGCTAGTCCTCCTCCTGCTTTTTTTCTTTTATCTACCAGCTCTATGGATGTTGTACCCAGGGGGGTGTAATCTCTTCATATTTTATATCTTGCTTCAGACAGGTCTTAGTAATGGCTACTATATCTGGGCAGTATAAGCCTCTCCAGGCATGGAATTATGCTATTTTGTTAAAAATGCTTCTTAGGTTTATGTTAAGAAGTAGACGACAAGAAGAAGAAGAAGACTGGGGTTAGTTGCATACCTCTCAACCTCTTAGTGCATAAAATCTGGACAAAGCCAAAAACATGGAAGGACAAAGGCCCAAAAATAGGGATAGCTTTCAAATATTACTTTTATAAACTTAGAAAGTTGATAGAATAACAGGTTTTGTATTAGAATGCATTGTTTTGAATATAAAGTCTGAAATACAAATGTTCCTCATTATTTAGTGACTTCACTCCTTAAAGATTTGCTAGAAAACCACATAGTTTATGAGGAACAGACCAGACAAAAATATATACATTCTGCAAAAATCTGTACAGTTCAGAGGTATAGCCAGTTTCAGTAGGTAGGATTGGAAGAATAGGATGGGTGTAAAAATTACTTCACTGGTCTCTTTTTAATCTTTACATGGATGGATCTATCAAAAAAAAGCTCACAAAAGTATTTTAATATACAGTTAACCTAGGTGTGGTTCAAAAAGACATGGAATGTTACTGCTCCCTGGTGGTGCAGAAGAAACACACATTTCCTGTCAGTCCTTGGAGGAGGGGGTGCCTTGTACTGTTATAGTAATTTGGAGAAACTATTATGTTGCATTGGAGTAGTTGTAAATTCATCTGACACAGCAAATTAATAGACATGTAATGAAGCATGATTCTCTAACAGGATGATGCATTCTACTTGTTGTTGTGTCTTTTGGGTTTTCACGGTTAGGGGTTGCCACAGCAGAACTCCGGTCCGCTAATGATTGGTAGTTGATTTTTATGTGCTGCGTTACCAGCCCTGATGTACAACCTTCAACGAAGGTACACCCATTCACGCATGTCTCCACGCAGAAGACACTTTAGCTGAGAATCGAACCGGACAGTGTCTGTGACTCACAAATATATAATTTAATTTTTGAATTATGTTCCCATAACACTTTGAAAAGGACAATACCTTTCGCCATAAAATGCCAAAAAGCTGAATTAAATTACAATGCTTTCAGAATTTGGCATCTTGAGTCTAGAGATTAATTTATTCTACTGGAGTGGTGTAAGTACATAATACTACAGAGCAGTATATGTAGGAGTGGTGAGAAAGCTCAGACAACAAAGGGTTAGGAGGGATACAAACAGCAGATAGCTATGTTAATGAGTGGCTTCCTGTAGCCAAGGGTACAGGGTTTGATTCCTTCTACCTTTGTTTGTCACTTTAGTCATTGCTCTTGCATTGCTCCTGAGAAAGGGGCATTTGTATGTTGTGAGCTCACCTACTTAATAAGTGATTACGAAATGTAGCAAAAAACAAAATCTCAGGATTCAACCATCAGAAGTAATTTAATGTACAAGCTTTCCAGGTAAATACCTCGAAAGCTTGTACATTAAATTACTTCTGACGGTTGAATCCTGAGATTTTTTTTTTGTTACTTCGACTATGTGTGATATCTGTGTTCATTAGGCTATTCTCCACCTGTTGTTTGTTGCTGATTATGAAATGTAAGTGACCTGCAAGATACAAATGTGTATTCTACAGGCACACCTGTCCTGCAAGATGAAACACTGCACTTTGGGATAACATGTCAAAATGCAATAAATACTCATAGATTTGAAGGCAATAGCTCAGTTATGAAAAATTAGCTTTCAAAGGTATCAATACCTACTGTAGTAAACAGTATGAACTGTGGATCCAAAATGTTATGAGACTACCTGCCTTTTTCACAAATCCATTTTGGTCTGATTGAGAAAGAGAAACATATTTATGTTTTGTGCTGCCGTGCTGAGAAAATATGTTTTATTGTGAATATCACAAGTATGATGTTGTTATAATGTGTGTGTGTGTGTGTGTGTGTGTGTGTGTGTGTGTGTGTGTGTGTGTGTGTGTGTGTGTGTGTGTTGTATGTAAAAATAGGCATAGGCCAGTTGAATATCATTCATTCATTCATTTATTCATTCATTCTTTCGTTTGTTTTCTGACACCAGCTTTATCATGCACAGGGCCACAAGGGAGTTGAATCCTAAACAAGAAACAGTCAGAGTCGGACATAGCAGCAGTTTGGCACAAAATGTCACTGCTTCAAAGTGCATACTCACTGCAAGACACCTGCATGCAATTTGGATGATTCACTGTTCGCCTATCAATTTGTCTTTCAGATGTGACAGGAAACTGAAGACACTGAAAAAAATCATCATGGATAAAGGAAGACATGAGATCTCTTCATGGAAGCGATTGCAACCAGGAGCAAACAGAAGAACTAGGCATTGTTAATCACTATGCCAGAAGTTTTCTGTATAGTGTTTCTTATTGTTGATTAACATAAATGGGCTTCTGCCTTCGAACACATAACAGTGTTTACGTGGCGGTATTAGTTTGAGGTTTTATGGCATATACATCACCCATGCAACAGTACTCCAAGTTTAACATTTATACAGGTGAGGTTTCATCTTACATTGCACTTTTTGGTTACTTCAGTCTATTTTTATACCTTGTTTGACTGAGCAAGTCATTTAACTAGCACAAAGCTTACAGCTTAACTCTAAAATTAGCAACTATGCTTAATTGGCTTTATACAATTAAAATAAACAAAAGTGAAAAGTGGCTGACAGAATATGTTGGGAGTTAAATTGCTTAATATACCAGCTTGGGTTATGAGCAGTCAAGGATAAAAACATGATTTATACAGATTATTTCTATATGGTTCAAATCTGAATGAAAAGGCTGCAAAATTGTAAAAGTGTAAACTGGCTGCAAAACATTAAGAGATGCTTTAATATGAATGTTGTGAAGGCAAAGGTTCTCACTTAGACCTCCGTAGAATCTTTCAGATTTTTTCTTACACATTTTTACAAATTTTAAAAGACAAGACCTCAGTACTATCACCATCTGGAATGAAAATCAGAAATCAGTATTTCTACAATGCTTGAAAATGCTAATGTCCTTCCTGTTTTCCTTGCCAAAAGATGTACACAAATAAGAACATACAATCTTTTTACCCAAATTATATCCCGGGGTCTTCATTAGTGATACAAGTTTCAGTCCCCTCTCAAATGTAAAGTTACCACCTCTAGCAAACATAACCTCCATCTTGCTTATTCCTCAAACCTCTAGTATAACTATCATTATTTATGCCTTTTCAGAACTTTCTTGCTTACAACTTATTTTGGAGACTCTCAGAAGGAGTTATTTGCAAGTTTCAATTAGACTAATGATGCTCACTGCCCTGAGACTAAATTCACTGGATGCAACTCAGTCTTCCTGCTACTCCTTCTTTTAAGTGGGTTTCTGGGCTATTAATATATTTACATTGCAGACAAGAACTGCATTTAACCATGTAAGCATTCAACTAGTACCTATAACTAATGGGTTTCTATCTCATCTTTAATCCAGCTATTATACCACAAGTCAACAGCCAGTTCTTCGACAACTTCTACAAAAATATTGTCGATTTATATAAAGCCAGAATAATGGGAGTAAGTCATGCCCATTTGCATTCCTATCACTTAGTACATGTGTGTTAATTCTGATAGTCTTTGCTGTGCTGCCATCTTTATTGTGTTTTCAGCAATAGCCAGCACATTCACTGGGGTCAGTTTTATTCACAAAACCTGATGTCAAGGTCTTTCTGCTGTCCAAGTTTGCAGATGATTGTCAATGCAGGGCTGTTATAAACCCTGCAGTGGACTTCCACATATTAACCACAATCTAAAATTAAATGTTAATAAAATGCAGTAGCATATCTTTGGAAAACATTAATATCCATATACCTACAGCATAAAGGATACATTCACTCCAAAGCGATAGTTAAATGACAGCCCTGGGTACTTTTGGAGACAGTTGAAGTGTCTTTCAACTACTATCTATCTAGAGTTATTAGCCCAGCTGATTAAAATATGTATCTTCGGGTCCAAGGATATTATTGTCTCAGGACCATGATTGAGGATAATATTCCCTTCAGCATGTGCCTGAATAAACACATGATCTAACTTGAGTGACCCCACTATTTCTTCACTAAAAAAATAAGTGCCTACATTTCTTGATCTACCAAGAATGCCTTAAATTGATCCCTTTTTTTCCTTCTCATACAGACTCCTGGTCTGTGACCACTACCTACAAAGGTTCAAATGACCCTGCCTTTTTTAATTTCTCCAAATCTTTTGGGTTTCTAATACCATGACAGGAATGGACCCCATTCCTAAGTGATTAAAGTTCATGAAATTAGTGTTGTTTCAATCTCTGATGTCAGCTAAAAGAGCTCTTCGCAGCTCCCACAATGTGCCCAGTAATGATTCCTTCTGCAATTCATATGGAGTTACATATATTGGTAGCATATCTAAATACAATTGTAGATT
This sequence comes from Protopterus annectens, assembly GCF_019279795.1. Lineage (NCBI taxonomy): Eukaryota > Metazoa > Chordata > Ceratodontiformes > Protopteridae > Protopterus > Protopterus annectens. The sequence continues at coordinate 987,357,897 of NC_056745.1, read as the reverse complement.
CTTTTTAGAAGACCCGTTGCTCCTGCTACTATTGGAACTATCTCCCTATCTTTCTTCCACATTGCTCTCATTTCTGCCTGCAAATCCTGATATTTTATGACTTTGTATCTCTCTGTACACAAGACACTGTAGTCACTGGGTGTGGCAATTTCAATGATCAATGTTACTTTTGTTTTCTTTTCTTTGACCACTATATCTGGTTTTCTACCCTCTATCTTTTGAACTGTAGGTAATGGATGATCCCATGTGATGTAGACTTCCATCATTTTCTATGATGCTTTGCGGCTAATGTTTCCAGTGTTTTTCAACCACTTCAGTACCATAATGTTTTCACAATTCCCAGCACAACAGTCTTGCCACATTATTATGTCTTTCAGTATACAGTCCTTCTGCCATTTGTAACTGTTTCCAATTCAGTTTTACGAAACCTACATTTAGGTTCATAGGTTTATAGGTAGATACTAGGCTATCTGCCCTAAGGCATTTATAAGCCTAGCCAGAGTGTATTTGGCTTCCGCCTCCCTATTAGGTTAGCCTACTGTGTCTCTGTAAAGTAGGTCTCAGAAGGTACCCTTTTAAGATTAGTTTACTGTGCCTCTGTTAGTTTACTGTGCCTCTGTCTGTTTCTCCCACATGTTTAATGGATTTTATAAACCAAGCCTATATTGGGACACCAATATTAACCTTTCATCTCTTGGTTTAAATTCACCTCTGCTTAACCGTTCCTGTATACATTCTCGATCAACATGAGGATTTTCCAGAAGTTTTCTATACCTGCAACTGTATTTATGCATTTTCCACATTTCTTGCCTTCAAATGACCCTGCCCTGTATGACCTATTACATGTACACAGAAAACACATTTCTGAAAACACTTGCACAAGAGACCTAAACCTCTACAATATAAATAGAACCTGCCTATGGGATAGACACCACTCCTTAATAATTCTACTGCTCTACCACAGATTTCCCATTCATATTAAAGTAACGTGGTGGCGCAGGGGTAGCATTGTCGCCTCCCAGTAAGAGTTTCTTCCATTTGATTCTTGGCTGGAGCGCCTTCTGTGTGGAATCTGCATGTCCTCCCCACGATCGAGTGGCTGGCGTTTGAAAGACATGCATGAATGGGCATGCCTTTATTGAAGGCTGGGCGTCAAGCTGGCACCTTGGCACTGTAAAAATCTACTGCCAATCATTAGTGAACCGGAATTCCGCTGTGGAGACCCCTAACCAGGAAAAGCTGAAAGAAGAAGAAGATTAAAGTAACAACTCTCTAACTCTCTTGGATATTAACCTGGACAAATGCATAGGTAGCTATAAGTACACTTCAGGTTTGGCTCTACAGTCCCTTTTGAAAAGGGATAGCAGACAGTAGAAACTGCATAGCATAGATTACAAATGATCTAACAATCTACTTTCTAGTAATACCATGTGAACAGCTTACTTGAGGCTGGGTTTTATTCTGATACCAACTGCTTTAAGTATTGAGTCACTTATAACTAAAATGCTAGACACTGCTGCTACAGTTTTATCTTTTATCATCAGAAAACACTATGGTAGAAACTTAAGAGTCCTTTACTCAGTTGTTTTATTATTTTCCCTAACTGACTAAAAAAGGGTAAATGAGTTACCAGAATCCACTTCTCCTAGCTGATCATTATGCTTGCTAGTCTCCATATCTCAAATGTTCATTTATAACTCTCTTTCCGCTACCTACTTGTAATATTTTTGTGAACTGTGTCAGTAGCCACATGCATTCTGTGTTGTTGTTGTTTTTCTTTCAGCTATTCCCGGTTAGGGGTTGCCACAGTGGAACTCCGGTCTGCTAATGATTGGCAGTCGATTTTTATGGTGCCGAGGTGTCAGCCCGATGCCCAACCTTCAACGAAGGCACGCGCATTCACGCATGTCTTTCGAATGCCACTCGACCGCGGGGAGTTTCCAAATCTACTTCATCAACACAAAGACCCATTTCTTTCTTTACAGTATTCTCTACTGCAGTATGTGATCAACACAAAGACCCATTTCTTTCTTTACAGTATTCTCTACTGTAGTATGTGATCAACACAAAGACCCATTTCTTTCTTTACAGTATTCTCTACTGTAGTATGTGATCAACACAAAGACCCATTTCTTTCTTTACAGTATTCTCTACTGTAGTATGTGATCAACACAAAGACCCATTTCTTTCTTTACAGTATTCTCTACTGTAGTATGTGATCAACACAAAGACCCATTTCTTTCTTTACAGTATTCTCTACTGTAGTATGTGATCAACACAAAGACCCATTTCTTTCTTTACAGTATTCTCTACTGCAGTATGTGATCAACACAAAGACCCATTTCTTTCTTTACAGTATTCTCTACTGTAGTATGTGACTTTTTAATCTTCCTTGTGTAGTTGCCTACACCATCAAACAGGTTATGCTACAGAATACATTTTTTCTGGGTTGACTCTTCCTGCTTCATATCATAGTGGATATGAATGATGGTTTCGATATTGCTTGATCTGTTACTGTCATTTCTAGCTCCCATGTGCTCATTTGACGTCATTTCACCATTAAGATTAACAAATTACTATTAAAAAAACAGACTATGTTGTTTTAACAAAGCATATTTTCTCTATCCCTCATCAATAAAGCTATCACAGTGCTACGTTGCCCAAACATTGTTTCTGTGTGAGGGGGTAAAAGACAGGCCAAGTCAATGCAACCATTCTACAGATGTGTGAAGCAGACACCACACTCAAATGTTCTCTTACTGATGTGAAGGTTTCACTTCTCAGGCATGGAAGCTAATCACAGAAAAGAAAATCCAACAACATTATCCTAAAAAAAAACAAAAAACAAGAAAACTCAAACGATCATGTATTGTATGAGGTAATGCAAGACAGCTAAGAGCAATTTCAGAAAAAAAAAAGGGGGTTGAATTAACAGTCACAATAGCACTACTGGAGGTATACGGCAAGACAGAAATGAAGGCCAAACCAAAAAAAAAAAAGCTGACTATAAGCAAGGGATTTTTCAGTAAATTCAAAGGCTATTTTAGAGTAATGAATATAACTTCATAAATTTATAACAGTACTGAAAACTTAAAGCAAAATAAAACTATGAACCACAGCCAGTGATGATACAATTTAAATTTTAAACCAAAGGGAAATGAAAATAGTTGCTAAACTGTAAAACAGGAACCAGAGAAGGTTACAGTTACACACCGAATTGAACACAGATTTTTGGTATGCAGCATTTGACCTAGAATGCCAACTAAGTGTTGCACTTGGAATAAGCAAGTCTCAGAATGTCAAAAGCTTCCTGTAGTCAACATTTTGCAAGATCGCTTTTGCCTTCTGCAGATATTGACTAAATTATACAATCAAAAAGAGGGAGAAGGTGAGTTTGACTTTTGTTTTCTACCTTCTTCCTCTTCTTGGAGACTGTGTGACCTCAGAGTAAATACTTTTAGAGATCACGGGTGTAGAAAAAAAAACCCTCAGTCCTTTCCAGTTACTATTAATAAAGACAGAAATACTGGAAACTTAGTATCATCCTTATTTCTAGACCTGTCCAAATATTCAACACTGCCTCACATCATAAACTATTACTAAAACCTCCTTGCCCCCCCCCCCCCGACCCCGGTTCAATAGCTACCTAATGGATAGATTCCAAACAGCCAAATGGCAGCAAAAATTCTCCTTGTTTTTACCCATTACTGTAAGAGTGCCCCACGGTTCCATACTTGGACCCCTCTTGTTTAATATATTTATAAATGATCTACACACTGCTTCCAAACATGCCACTCTTGTACAATATGCAGATGACTCTACAGTCACCTGCACAGCTTCCAATTTACAAAAACTTCAAGAAATTACTTGAGAATACTTTACATCAATAGAATCCTATTCAGACAATTCACAACTCCTAGTTAACACCCAAAAAAAAACAAAGTTACTACTTTTCACCCCAAAAACAAACTCTTGTCATAATCACTTCATTAAATAACACCCTGATAGAACAGGTCCCTAACTCTAAATGCTTAGGAATTACAATAGAAGACAACTTGAAATGTGATCTACTCTTCTAAACTGTTATTAAGAAAAGACACCAAAAGCTTGGCCTCTTGTATAGAATAAAACCCTACCTAACAGAAGTAGAGAAATCATAGCTAAAGCCTACCTCCTACCTACCCCCTACTGTATGCCTCCCCACACTTTATTAACCTACAAACATGATGGCAGATGGCACTAAAGTCAATACAAAACAATGTGTAATGGTTTTAAACTAATTTTTGTCATACAAACATGCATACAAACAAAGCTGGAACAATGTTACAATACAATAGCTACTTTGTTGCAAATCTCCCCTTTAGAACTCATCACTGTTCTGTCCTTAAAAAACTAAGTTGGACTGCACTCTCACATCACCTCCATTATAGTCAGCTATTACTAGCTCATACTCTAACATCCTATCCTGATAAGTATCTGGTGCTAAAAGGCCTGCTTCAACACTACCACCCTACCAAAGCTCTTCACTCTAAATATAAACTCCTCCTCTCTGTCACTAAAGCCAAAAATGCATCTGGGGTCTCCTTAAAGTCCAACTCTGTACCTATCCTCTGGAATACCCTCTCAAATGTTCTCAGGCTTCTTGAAAACCAAGACGCATTCAAAACACATGTAAGAAAACATCTCACAACATCTTGGCCCTGTAGCTGTACATCTCCAGGATATGTATAACATCTTTGCTTCCTCCTCTACTACCATACCTCTAGTTTCCTTTTTTACCACTCATTTATTTTATAACTCATAATTAAATCAGCCTTTTGCTTTCCACCCTTTGTAGACAATGCACTTCTCTGTATTGTAACATCTATCCTACTGCATATTCAACTGTATCTGTACAGAATATAATTAGTGTAAAAAGCCTTACTACTGTATGCATAGTTACGATCTTATCTAGTTTTGACATTGTAAAATGTATTTTAATTGTAGTCTGTCTGTCATTGCTGATATTGTATAACTTAAAGGTTTTATTTGTTTTGCATGTATTAGAGCTTTCCTTACTGGGCCTCTGCTGAAAAGGGGCTTTTGTCTCTTTCAGACTATCCCAACCAAGAAATGTAAAATAAAATAAGTAAGTAAATAAATAACTAACTAAATAAATAACTAAGGGTAAGAAATTACTCAAGAAATATCTGAATAATACTGTATGATGATGTTAGACTTTTTTAAGGTAGCATTTTTTTAGCAGTGATAGTTTCTTTGCAAATGTTGCCATCTATGAAAATGCATATTGTGTTTACAAGGTTGCTACAAGGGAAAATATGTTTTCTCTGAGATCCAGTGACTTCAGAACTGATGGTATTAAATAAGTAGTGTAGGGGGGAAGTTACAGATTTTGAATTCTGTTGCAAATTTTTGGTTTCAATCACATATGGAATTCTTAACTCCTAAGACATGGAACCTCCATAGCATATTACTTGCAGGCCAAGCTAAGACATAGTGTGCATAACCACATGTACTGCAAAACAAAGTGATCCAAAACAATGCAAATGCTGCATGCCATTGTAGAAGGAATAAACTAAGCATGCTTTAAATGACCCAAAAGTATGCAAAGAGCAGTACAGAAAATATGGACTGATCAGTTTGGGGTAAATCAGATTTCCATTTGCAAATTATTTTATTATTATTTTATTTGAGATTTGCCTTCATAAAATGGAATAAACACAGACTCAGATATTGCAAGCGTCTCACTGTTCTGTTGCAAACTTTTTCTGTTGGTTCTTTAATTCTCCTTGCTTGAAATAACTTACTACACTTCTTATACTTCTGTACTGACAGAGTACGCTATTCTCGGGTACACAATTAGATTACCTCAGTACATTTTCTTCAGCACATAGCATACTTTATTATCAGGTAAGACAACAAACATCTTTGCTTCCTTCCCTATATTAATATTTTGCACACCCATTTACTACACAACAGATCTGAACATCTTTGTAAATGATTAAATGTATGTATTATACTATTGATGACATCTTGCAATACATTTATTTACAGATTCATGCTCCTCAGTGTAACTGCCTCCTCACAATTTAGCTTACAAAACATTTACTTAAATCTTGTTACTTCTGTAAAGCTTAGAACTGATAGCTTTGTGAGCTTGCTTGTGCTTCCTGCCGTGACATAAAGATTTGTGGAATGAACATTGATATTAACTGTTCTAGCTCCACTGAATATTAGCATGCAAGGTGCACTGCATTTTCAGATGTTAATACAGAGACCCTATTAAGTAACTTCTCATAAAACATGGGAATTAGTTGTGAAAACAATGCAGTTTCATCATTGTTTGCATAGCCATAGATTTAAGTGGTACCCCTTCTCAGAAATACACCATTCAAAGGATTCATTTCTACATTTATTTCTTATGAAACATTTATCTTGCAATTATTTTTTTCCTTTGCCATGACATATTGCTAAAACCCAATACAAATGGCTATTGCAACAGTTGGTTATAGGCAGAATAATTATACATTCAGTATGTTTAAGTACTGATCCTGAGGGACTAAAAACATGTTGGGCCACTATAGAAGATTAAAAAGAGGCTCTTACCAGAGAAGCTTATAACAGTATCTGAACTGAGTAACTTAGTTAGAAATGTTGGGGAAGATACTGGAGAAAAAAAAAGAGAAAAAACACAAAGGGCAACCTTAGGCCTTTAGACAGTCAGAAAATGAAAAAAAAAAGGAGAAAGAATTGAGCCCAATACAATGATTGTATATTTTTTATATATGATGAAAATTACAGGTATAAGGAAGGCATTATCTGCGAATAACTTCTGAATTGAGAAATGCATGTGGAAGAAATGTTTTTTCAAGTTTGGTATATGTACATACAAAAAACAATCTATAGGTGGGGGATTTGGGAGCTTCTGTGTTTAGTTACATGTGATCATGTTTCAGTTGGCCTTTCGGAGAGAAGAAAGATTTTCAAACCCTTTGTTCTGAAGACAAGTGAGTAGCACCAGAAAACGAAGGAGGAAAATATGTTTTGTTTTTACATTGATAATGCATGGCTATCCATAGCTTCCCACTGTCAGAATGTTTACATTGATAATGCATGGCTATCCATAGCTTCCCACTGTCAGATTGTTGGCACTGCAAACACTTTATAAGATATATTTTGTGTTGTATTACTGGTGAGACCAGCATGTTCCATGCAAAACAAAGCTTAACTTGGCAGCTTCGTTGTTTGTGTGTGTAGTGGGCATAATTAAGGGATCCACTTTTCTGCAGCATGTTACAGTCATCATTTAAACTGAACTTTTGTGTCAAGAAACTGTAGTTTCTGCCAAAGTTTGCCCACTATTACACCATATCCCCTCATAGAATACGGCTGTCAGGTAGGCTTCCTCTTGTACATCATTAGTAATGAATGGAAGTGCACCATAAAAATACTTTTTGGGAATATAAAACATAATTTGTAGCCTCACTTTGTTAAATAACATAATTAGTTTGGGGAAATTTGACTGAGAAATGTGTTTATATTCTTATGCAGTTTTACACTTTGGGTTCTGCCTATTGCCTATCCCATAGTATTTCACAAGTGTTCTTCAGCTTTCTACGTAATAAAAATAATTTATTTTATGTTGAAAACTAAACACTTATACAAACAAGCTGTTTGGAAGTACAACAAAAAGTACTAGAAGGAAGATATAAAATGAAATCTTGATAAGTGGATGGGAAATAGAAAGTTCACCCCAGGGACCACTCCAGTGGCTCTACTTGATAGAGGTACTGGGAACTAACGTCAGGCGGCATGATGCCAGGGTACTTCTATGGGCTAGGCTTGTAAAGGCTCCAGGGTAATTAGCCTAGTACACACCTATAAACTTGTGAACATTCCTCATTACATGTAACTGGTTGCTGTGCAAGTCTATGTAATATCCTGTTATGCATTTGTAGTCCTTATGACAAAAAAATTCCCAGCTTGCTAAAAGGAGTAACTGCATCACCTTCTGACATCATGTTTTCAGTGTTGCATAATTGTGTGGCAACACTTCTCTCAGTTTGCTCCTGCACTTCCCAGTCAGCTCCATCAATATACCCAGGCCTTCTGTATTACTGGTAGGGGACAAGTGTGTATTTCATAGTGATTCAGTCACTAGATCTACATAGATAATTATTTGTTTGCCATCTGGGTAAGGGTTCAACTATACCATTGTGAAACATAATGGAAAATGCAGTAAAGTGACTATGGTAAAATTACTTACTCAGGCAACTGTTGTGCATAACTAAAGTTTCAGAATTGCATACAATTACTTATTTTGCTACCTGCTTGAAGCAATATTACTATAATGAGATAAAATTACCATGGATGTGCATTAAATGGGTAAATTTAACAAGTGTATACTAATGTTGAACATGTATACTCTCTTTAGAGAAACAACCAGTTGTATAGATTAACTTATTGTGAAAATTATATAATATGAAACTTCTGAGACATACTAAAGGAAGACAACCGACTTAGTTATGTGGCAGAATGTATCCCTGTTAAATAATTCATGCTCTAAACAGCAGCAGAATGTGAAATGTCAAACAAAGAGAGGTACAGGAAATAAAGGAGAAGACAGGTAAATGAGGTATGTGAGATATGTTAAGAAAGACATCCTGGAAGTATCGGTTAAGAATCAAAACGAACACTGAACTGTTTTGGGGTATCCTAAATATTTTGTGGCATGCTGCAGCACAATGCATATAGTCACATAATTCTGGGGTGTTTCAATATAATGCACAAAACATTATGTGCACATTTGTTTGTGTATCTTGAAAACTGAGTCTGTTTGCTTTCTTGTTCTCACATTTTCCCTAAGAGATGTACATAGTTTTCTGTAAAGTTACTGACAGACTGCAGCATATAACCATAACCATTCACATCGGAAGTGGGACCATTCTATGCTGCTACTTGGTATGCGCACAATAATACAGGCCATTGTATATATTATGGTAATCATATAATACAATGAAAAATTCCAAGAAACTGAATGGGCAATATGGCTTTTCTTGCTGAGGAAGCATTAATGCTACTCACCAACAAAAGACCCAGTCAGTTTATTTTTGCAAGAGAATTGCTATCTTGATACAAAGTACACTGCTGCAAGAAAATGAAATATGCATGAATATGCTCAGAAATTATGCATAAAGAGACATGCCTAGAAGAAAATGAATAATCACATCTCCACACTTTGGAAAATGGTATATTTTATTATAAGTATTTCCAATAAATGTGCTAAAATACATGATATACTTCAATTCTGCTCCCATGATATTATAAATCCAAGGCACTGTTGGTGCTAATAACAGAAAACAAATACATGAGGCCTCAAACTACTGAAAATGGAGTAGTACAATGCAGATCTCTGATGCATGTAAATGACTTTGCACTTATAATACCAAGATACACAGTGCAAAGGATGCAAATCTGGTCCTGTCATAATCAATCAGCTAAAGTATCATATCATTATACAGTCAGGAATAATTAGAGAAGGAGCCATGACTGTATAATCTACCAGTAGTGCTCTCTCATGTTCTAAATCAATGGGCTTTCAGATACAGCCGTAGCACATTGGTACCCCGGAGTGCTCTGGCATCAAACCCGTTTGTCATCACTGAGCTGTCTATAACTCATTGGAATTACAATCTCTTCATAACAGAATGCCTACTGTTAGACTATACAAAGTCACTAGGCTGCTACATCTGCACAAGCATATTTTTTGTAAAATTTTTCTGTTGCATTTAGGAGACTACTCCTTAATGACAGAACAAGAAATTTATAAAAAGTATATTTATTTATGCAGTTGCTTAATGGCAATGAAGAGAAAACTCTAAAGTTTATGTTTATTAATGTAGCAACCTAATAACGTACAGTTTACAAGCTGCCCTGAAGTAATCGAGATTGCTTCTGGAAGTTTAGCATTAGACCGGCAGTCAGCAGAAAGGATTAAAGTACTATTTACATCCTGCAAATGGAGCAAAAGATTAAGGTTATGAACTGTTAACAAGCTGCTTCACTGAAGTCCAGGTTTGATTCCCTGAGTCTCTACCTACTGTATGACTCTAAGTGAGTTATCATTCAGCACTCCTGAGCCATGTCTGAAAAAGATCAAGTGGATCAAAGCTCTACCCTATTTAACAAATACAAACAAGAAAACAAAGCAAATAAATAATAACTACTGCACTGCTTTTTCTGACAAGTGCCTCTACTATTTGGCATTGCCAAGATGGAATTCACATTTATACTCCTCTTAAATCATTGGTTCATGTACTGGATGAACTCTCCTGTATATCTTCATGGCATAGGCTTTCTCAGGGAATACGAGAAGCATGATCCCCCCGAAATCGGGTCATATTGTCCTCTCCTCTTGTGGACTACCACCTCCAATTTGCCATTCCGAGATCCTGTTCCAGAGCTTCAGTTTAGCATACAATAAGCACATTATGACATGCTAATGATAACCGGTGCTTTCATCACTTTTCACTGGATCTCATCTACATCCCAAGTCTCGCTAACATGTGCCATAGTGACGCCACATACAGAAATAAATGCAGTCTCACCACTTGCTTCTATCACTACCTCCTTACAAGAGGTCACCTTAGCTGGGTACAAGACTATACCCTAAAAGTACTCCTTCCACCTACCTCCCAAGAGAGCCCCCAGATGAGGTCAACATTTTCCACCCTTGTTGAAAACAGTATGAACAGTGTCATTCCCTGCCTCCACATGCAGATCACCAGATGGGTTGTAGTTCAGTATGCAGTTGGTAGGTGAGCAGCTAACACTGTCATGTGCTTTGTATGGACATGAATATTATTAATAAGTATGCAATACAGATGAAAATGTATAATAGATTATTTCATGCATGTGTTAAGAATTATTATCAAGCAATAATTAGGATTCTGGCAAAACCAATTCTTAGTTTAACTATATGGGAGGAGTAGGCATTTAGATATTCTCAAGTGAAGTATATTGCATCGTGCAGAATTATATACTCATTAAGTTTATTCATATATAACTTAGACAACAATAAGAATGGTATGAAGAAAGATGTAATGTGCTCATGTCAGCAGAACAGGACATTTATAGTGCTGCTACAGTGCTCCATCTGAATAGTTAAAGACCTAATGACAGTAATCGTTATTTCTACTAACAAATTAGGTGACGAGAAGTACAATAAAATGCACGCAATAAATTAGGCTTGAAGTCTATGAAAAAGAAACTGTAAAATGTGATGCAGAAAAGAATCAAAATCACACGGGAAGATAGCTCCTTGGTCAAACCGGATGCCTGACAACATAAGCAGAGACACAATAAATAAGGAAGAAAAAGACTACAGTGGCAGTTTGTGTTCAGAGAGGTGCCAGTCTTACAGTACTGTGTGAAGCTCCAAAGATCTTAACTGGAAAAGAACATATACCAGTTTGTGTTCAGAGAGGCGCCAGTCTTACAGTACTGTGTGAAGCTCCAAAGATCTTAACTGGAAAAGAACATATACCTAAAAATGGGCCAGGTAAAAGTAAAATAATATTTCAAGTTACATGTCAAAAAATCCTTTAGAAATAAGTGCAAAATCATGTCCGATAATCCCCAGAGCAATAGTGACAACATGGTCAGTCCTTAACTCAGAGTGAGTATAGGTGTCTGCTTTAGTGCTGGTTTCTGTTCAGGAACTGCAAAGCAGAAAGGAATCATTAATTCATGTCTTGAATAAGAAAAATTAATTTAGATTTCTAGACATGCAGCATTGAAGAGAGTAACCCTTTAGAAGGGCGCTGTCTTTTACCCATTTTTAATATATTCAGATAATGTGTTGCTTATGTGCCTTTTTCAGTCCTCTGTGTCACATGCTTATTGCATTGCAACTTTGTCTATATATCTAGTACTAGCAATCCTAAATAGGGTTTATTATGTATTATACACTGGATACTCAGACTGTGTTAGTTTTTGGTCTTCCATGTTGGTGATTCGTATCACTCTTACTATTTCACTGATTTATTGTGTTACAGTACAGTGCTTCTCAAATCATGAAGCCTGCATCTTGGGCAAGGCCCGGGTCTGTTTCAGGAAAAGCCCAGAAAAGCTTGCTGATGATGTGGACTTGAAATATTAACTACCTAGAATTAATCTTAGGTGGGATCAGGCAAAATATAGAAGAATAACAGTGAATGAATTTATGTATAGAGACTATAACGTACTAAGTAAAATCTTATTCTGTGCATGCATATGTGCTTGTGTGTGTGTGTGTGTGTGTGTGTGTGTGTGTGTGTGTGTGTGTGTGTGTGTGTGTGTGTGTGTGTTTATGTGCACACATGCTTCCTTGTGTGCTGGGGAGGGTGTTAGTCTGCTTCTGTAGTGCAGCATATGCTGTTTGTATGGGGTGTCATGGAATACTTTTTCATATTTAGTGAATGCTCAAGGACTATTCTCTAGTTAGCAGAAACCTCACAATGACAGGGTCGGATAACCTGTGTGATAACATTCTGGACCCATAATGAGATACTGCCAGAAAGATTACTTTATTTTTCCATCTTCCTGGTGACAAGTACTGAAAATCACTTTTTAAGAAACATGTTACTGTGAATTATTACTTTCAGAAGCATGCTAGTGACCTGTACCACTTGGAGAACTTTGCATAAATGGTAATCTATACAGACATGCTGAAAGAACTATTAAGTGTTCCATACTAATATTAAGCATGTACCTACTCATTTTGTTGTTCCAATGACTAATCAGCAGGTGATAGTTAAGGAAGACTGCTGCACTGTCTTTAGAAATTTAACGTAGCTGCAGAAAGGTAGTCAAGACTAATCTCTGCATATTTGAGGGCACTGATACTTTCATCCCTATCCAGGTGATTTCAACATTAACATCTAACTACTATTTATATGGGATTGCCCACTGGCCCCATTTTTCTTGGTATACCGATATATTATCTGAACTGTTACTACATCACATATATTTATAATTAGAATGTAGTTACCTCAGCATCAGGAGTGCATGCTAATATGGGTATTTTTACAACATTCTTCAACAGTGGACTTGATTTTAGCTGTTGCATATAAATGTTCCCTTTGCAGACTGTACTAAAACAATGGATCATATTTCCTTATGTCAGTAAGTTCCTTCTCAGAGTTATATTGCTCTGACAAGGGCCTTAATGGAACTGTGAGTTCCTGCCTGCTATCTTACCCTGTCCATAGGAGGCTTTACTCTACATAAGGTAGCGGTAGGTGATATAGTGGTATAGGCAGTCCCTATCTTCGGTCAGTCACCCTCAGTCTGTGGCAGTGCCACTGAGTTAATATGTGCATACAGTTATTATTGGCCCAAAGTTTATGGAAATTGTAGGGTCGCTTGGATCACTGGGATGAACTGCTTATGCAGTACTTCCATCATGTAAATCCTCTGGGGCACAGCTGTGTATTCAGCAGTGGTTGAGGATTGGACAGTATATACAGCTATGTATCTGAATTAATGAGGGATAACTATTAATCCCCCGCTCTTCTTTCTACTTTCTTACAGTGGTCCCACGTGGTGCTTAGTGCTTTGCAGTGTAAACTTATGCAGTGCACTAGGTTATCACGTGGCTTCTTTTTTCATTTGATTATAAACACTTGCTTGTACCCATATCTCCTCAGGTAGCAATAACTCAGTCATCTGTTACTCAGCCTGTACTACATGGACTACTGTCATCCATTGATAAAAGTATAAAAGTATACTATAACACTGGGAGCTACAGCCTACTGCTGTGGAGGGCTCTTACTCTATAAAGACATCGAAACTCCCCTAGGCTTTCTGAAAAGGCTGTCTCAGATATGTAGAATGAAGCTTAGACATTAGTGACACAAAACAACTTCCGGCACTGTGCACCATTTCACTACATTGGTTAGGGCCTATAGCTGCAAGGATGTCAATATCAAAAGTGTCATGGCTGGAACTGACAACTACTGGAGATGCTATCAACAAAGTGATGTATCATAGAAATCTACCTTATTTATAAACACTGAAAACAGATCATAGGCGGTTGCTAGGCTAAAAGACCCCAGGGCCCTTATAAGCCTAGCCAAATTTTACTCTTATTTCCACGCTCAGCACCTATCACACCTGTCCAACTGGGGCTTATACTTATATGTTTCCTATATGCTTTTCCCTTGTACTTGATGAACATCTAGCTTCTTCTTATCAGTCAGACCCATTTGTTCCTCCATACTGGGTATAGCTATCAATGATGAGAACAAGTCAGGGGAGGTCATCATGCAGGCAGCTTTAGTAGTGTTTTCTTAATGGCATCCCAGCAATGAGAGAATACTTTAGTATTGGTCTTAACCCCTTACATGGATTGAGAACAAGCAGCACAGATCACTTCAGTAGGCTCCTGTGTCTTTCCTTTGTGAGTGCATGCTTGCTTGCTTGTGCCCACAGTGAGGGCCATCATGTTCATGGCTCGGTAGCTAAATGCCCTCACTTTGTCATTCTTGTGTTACTGTCCATCTTGCAAGGGATCACAAGGAATTATGGTATTGGATGGCCCTGTTAGAGCCATAACTAGGTCATCTGGCACCTGAGGCACCTCCCCAGACTGGTACCCGAGGCACTTCCCAACACTGGTACCTGAGGCATTTCCCCAGACTGGTACCTGAGACACCACCCGAGGCACTTCCCCAGACTGGTACCTGTGGCACTTCCCCAGACTGGTACCTGAGGCACTTCTCCAGACCGGTACCGGAGGCACTTCCCCAGACTGGTACCTGAGGCACTTCCCAACACTGGTACCCAAGGCAGTTCCCCAGACTGGTACTGGAGGCACTTCCCCAGACTGGTACCTGAGGAACTTTCCTAGACTGGTACCCGAGGCACTTTCCTAGACTGGTACTTGAGGCACTTCCCCAGACTGGTACCTGAAGCACTTTCCTAGACTGGTACTCGAGGCACTTCTCCAGACTGGTACCAGAGGCACTTCCCCAGACTGGTACCTAAGGCATTTCCCCAAACTGGTACCAGAGGCACTTCCCCAGACTGGTACCTGAGGGACTTTCCTAGACTGGTACCAGAGGCACTTCCCCAGACTGGTACCAGAGCCACTTCCCCAGACTGGTACGTGAGGTACTTTCCTAGACTGGTTCCCGAGGCACTTCCCCAGACTGGCACCTGAGGCACCTTCCCTAAACTGGTCCCCACTCAACCCACTGCAGGATCAAAAAAAATAAAATATCTCCCAAAGTTGAAGACCAATAAATGTCTTTTGTCTTCTTTAACTGCTGGAACTGTAGAAAAATCCTCTTAGCTTTATAAACCAATGCCCAGTTGCCCATATTGTACTCATAATACCTGCTGATCATACCACTTAATAGCCAGACCCTTTTGCTCAGCCCTAGTTATGGTTTTGGGGTTAGTCTGCCATCCTCACAACCTTAGGATTGACACCCATCCTCCCCATATCAGGCCCAATAGATACCTCAGCCACTAATCAGACTTGGGTTGTCTGGGCCATTGCAATTCCTTTATTCCCCTGCAGAATGAAATAGACAATACCAAGCCCCTTCAAGACTTGCCTGAGTACTTCCTGAAACATCTCTATTTCTTACTTTGTGACATGCCAACAGCTATGGACAGCACTAAAAATACCAGAAAAGAAGTTTAAACTACTGCCCACTTGGAATGTGCTGCATTTATTAGTTAACCAATTTTACCAGTACCAGTTTGATAAAAAAGTTTTGCTGACACACATTACCATTGTAACTAGAAAAAAGAACTTATCACAAAATTCAGAATGACATCTCACACCAACAAAATAGTTGCAAACATGTAAGGAGACTCAGTTCTGTACTGACAAAAGTAAAATGGGGAGCTTCAGCCTCACTGATTGTGCAAC
>NC_056745.1:987306975-987331975 GCF_019279795.1 Protopterus annectens | reverse complement strand
TAGAAAGGATGTATGATTCTTGTATGGATTGATTTATAAGAATAGACATGGGATAGGCAATGCTGTCTGCAGACTGTTTGAGGAAGGTGGGTGGAAGGTTGTCAGGTGCATTGCAACAGGGTTTGAGTTTGAGGAGAAGTCTTTTTATAGTGCTTGTAGGGATGGGCTTGAGGCAAAAGGATATGGAGGAAGGTTGATGATTGGGATGGTGGTTGGGGCAGAAGGGGGTGGTGATGCTGGAGGGGGTAGGAAGGAAGCTGATAGTTTAGATATGCAGTCTATGAAGAATAAGTTAAACTGGCTGGCTGTTTCAAGGGTGGAGAGGTTGGGGTCTGGGCAGGGGTTTTCTTTGTTGCCAGGATGCAGCATGGATGAGATGGAGTCCCAGAATTTTTTGGGACTTGTTGAGTGCAAGGACTGGAGTTTGGAGTTCTGGGCTTTACAGTCTTAAATTATTATTTTTTTGTGGAGTTTCATAGTTGCTTATACTCTAGGAGGGTGTTAGGGTTTTTATGTTTTTGATATTGTTTCCATTTATTGTCCCTTTGGTGTAAGGCTAGTTTAGTATCTTTTGATAACCATGGTCAGGTATTGATTTTGATGCTTTTGATTCGAGGGGGGGAGGTGCTGATTGAGAAGGGTGAAGAATGAGTGGTTAAAGTAGGAAATGGCATCATCTAGAGGAAGTTTTTTTAGAGGGCACCAGTCAGTATGCTTTAAGCATTCAGAGAAAGTTAGAGAGTTGAAAGAGGAGAGGTTGCATGTTTGGATGTAGTAGTGTTGTTTATGCAGTGGAGATGGGAGACAACTTGCGAAGGTTGGTAGCTGATTGCTGAGAGGATCAGGTAATGTTCCGGCTTTGGTGATAAGGTTTGGGTGAGTTGTTAGGATCCAGTCAATGATGGTACCAGAGGTACCTTCTTTATTTGGTCTGGTTGGAGATTGTATTAGTTGGGAGAAGTTGTGCAGGTTGATTGTGTGGGACGGGACTTCAGAGTTGAGAGTATTCCAGTTGATGCTGGTATCCCCAAGTATATAGGTTTAATTTTTTATACTGGAGGAGAACCAGGACAGGATGTTTTCAAGAGTTTTGATATTATCACCAGGGGGAATATAGAAGGCAGTGATACATATGGACTTGTGTTTGTTTATTTTTAGTAAACCTATTATAATTTCAGCATTGGCAAAGATTGGTATTTTATTGGAGTAGGGAGTTATGGTATGGGAGGTGGGGTAGATTATTGCTACTCCACCTCCTTTTTTGTGGGCTCTGCCATTACAAATGATTTGGAAACCTGGTGGTAGGATTTTGCTATCTTTTATATAGGTTTTCAGCCAGGTTTCAGAAACAGCAGTAATGTCGGGGGGTATGGGAAAGCCAGGCATGGAGGTTAGGTTTTTATTTTTTAGGCTTTGTGCATTAAGTGTTGTAAGGCGAATGGACTTTGAGTTTGTGGGTTGAGTGGAGGGTTTGGTGAGACTGATGTTAGAGATGGGTCCGGGGTTGGGGTGGATGTCGCCGGCTAGTGAGAGAGAGATGTGGTGGAGTAGAAGAGTGAGGCAGTATATTGGGCAAGGATAGCTTGGGTTGTGTGAGATTAGTGATTTTCTGGTACCACATTTAAGAGGCAAGTACAGGAGGAGTTGGATTGGGAGCAGTTTTGGTTTGAAGAAATAAATTGGGTTAGAGGTAAAGAGTTCATGTGAGATGGATGAGTAGGATGGGAAGTGAGGTTGATGGTAAGATATAGTGGAGTATGTGTGAGAGTTATGACAAGGGTTGGGAAAAAGTGTGAGATAGGTAAGAGAAGAGAGAGAGAAAGATTAGTAGGGCAAATGGGGTTATAGGGAAAGATGTTATGCAGAGCATTGTAGGAGGGGTGGATGTTTGGGGTGATGTAGCTCTACAGGTGGGTGGGGTTTGGCTTAGGTATGCTGTGACTGGAGAGGTGTTGGGTGGGGAGGAGTCAAGGGATGTATAAAAGTACCGGTAATGGGGGCGGGTGGAATTTGAGGGCAGGGTAGGGAGCGGAGTGAGCCCAAAGGGCGAATGGAGTGGGTTACACCTTCCAGGAGGAGCAGCAGTCGCCAAACAGAAAACAATCAGTGAGAAGGTTAGCAACTACAGAAATAGGGCAGCCTATTGTTTTAGTTTGAATGTTACCTTTCTGTTTGTTTTTATTATTTAGGCACCAATGGGGAGCTGCAGTTCACTGAGAAGAAGGAATATAATGTAGTTATGCCAGGGGTTTTTGAAAGGGACATGCAGTAAGTGAACACTACTGAGGGATGCCACATGGGACAGACAGAAACAAAGTGTAGTCAGGCAGAGGTTTTTAGTATTTAAAGATGGTGCCACAGCTCAGGGGAAAAATAAGTAAACTCTCAAGAGGACGAGGGAGGGAACAGATGGGATTGACAGGGCTGGGAAGCTTACAACAAGATTATGTTAGGAGACCGAAAGAAGGGGGGTGGCTGTTGACCAGGCCTTGGAGAAAGCTGTGAGAAGAGAAAAACAATTAACCAGCTAGCCCAGGTCAGTACCTAAAGGTGTCTGTTTATCTGTGTGAATTCAAATGCAGATTTAGTAGAGCATCAGGGAAGTAGAATATAAACTAAATGTAAAGCATTGGGAAACTGTATATATTTGTCACAATAAACAGGAAAATAAAATATAAGAATATAAAAGAAATGTGATATGCAACATAAATAAAATATAACAATATAAAATAAATGCAAAGCTTTGGAAAAATGTATATATTTGTTACAGTAAATGGGAGGAAAAAGGGGGAAGGGTCCAGGAGTGTGCAGAGCAGAAGAATCAGTAGGAGTATCACAGAGAGAAGATTATAATAGACCTACACTGCTCACAGTCTGTTGAAAAATGTAGAACTTGCAGTGACTTTTGCTGGTTTGCACGGGGTTCCTCTCTCCGTGTTCTTGTATGCAGGCAGTTGCTTCAGGTTTTTTTTGTTGTTGTTGTTGAACCTTTGAATGTGTTTAAGGGAACTGCTCACAGTCTGTTGATAAAAGTAAAACTTGCAGTGGCTTTTACTGGTTTGTAAGGGGTTCCACTCTTCGTGTTCTTGTATGCAGGCAGTTGCTTCAGGTTTTTTTTTCTTCTGGCTAGTATTTGTATTCCTCCTTTGTGGTCTAAAATGTGGAATTCAATACCTTTTCCTATAAAGCAAATACCCACATCCAAAGCCTTTAAGTATAAACTTAATATCTGTTGAACTATTGGCTTTATTTGCTGCCAACTCCTAGCTAAATTAAATTTACAGTCTAGTCTTTAATTTATGGCCACATGGCCTAGTAATACTCTAGAACTGTATTCCTGCTGATATTCAGATTTCCATGTTTTTCTATTTAACAGAAGTGTATTAACTGTATCTTTTAAATTGTTTGTTTGTATTTTATTATTATTTTCCTCTGTGGAGCTCTCCTGTCCGGGCTACTATGAATAGAGGTTTTTAGGCCTAGCCAGACCATCCTGTTAAACAAATATAATAAATAAATAAGTATAAGGACTTTCTGACTGTCATTACATGGTGATCAAAGGAGAGGGAGTTATCAATCCAAGTACCAAAGTCTCTAACAACAGTCTCATTTTGAGGGTATTGTCTATGTTGTATGCTTAGGAGAGAGACAGTTTACCAAATATGACTATGCTACACTTTTTAGCATTTAATTTAAATCCATTTTCTGGCACAACAGATTTACAAGTGCAAGTACTTGTTGTATGGCTTGGGTGTTACAGGGTGACTAGACAATTAATCCTCATTTTGCATTTATCAACAAACTTAGTTAGCCAGAGGTCTTGCTTTGTAATCTGGAGGTTGGGAAAGTAAATACCGAACAAAAGGGGTCCTAGTGCATAGCCCTGTGGAACACCATTGGCTACCTTCATACTCTTTGATAAGGCACTTACTACCCGTACCTTATGGGTTCTGTATCTTATCCAATTTGCTATCCATCTTACCACACATTTGTAATGCATTTAACCTACTAACTGCTAGAATGGGGTATTAGTGTTGAGGACTTTGGCCAGGTCAAGGTAAAAGCTTGTGTTACTCTTTCAAAGAAATTAACCAGATTCATTACACAGGATATACACTTAATATGCCAAGCTGCTGCAGGTTTAGCCTGATGAAATTTTTAATGTCACAGATAATCAGCTCATTTATAATGTGCTCCAAGGCTTTGCATATGAAACTCAACAGGTGGATGAGTCTTTAATTGTGGGGCCACCCTTGTGGAGTGGCAACACCACTGCTGTGTACTAAACGTCAGGGATAAATACAGTTGCTAAACTCAGGTTAAATAGTTTAAGGGTTGCCTCTGCCAGGAATGAGTTCACACTCTTTAGTAAACAGCCTAGTCTGCTATTAGGTCCCATGGAGGGAATACTTTTATTTTTTCAAAGCACCTTCAGTGCATGACTGTTGGTGATAAGGGATCAGAGGGCATCATTGATAAGTGGGCTTTGAATTGTCATTTCTGGGGTGAAGTTGGTATGTTTGAATTTATTAGTGAGTATGCTGGAAATGTTAGGGTAGGTGGTGCCAACCTGAATAACTTCTGAGCAATGTTGGGTGATGTTTTTTAGCTTTTTTAATGTAACTAAAGAAGGTTTTGTAGCTATCCTTAGCTTCAGATGCTGACCTCAGTTATTGGGCTGCTTTATTATTCCCAATATTTATTTTAGTTTTTAGTCCATTTGAATGTTATCGTGCATCTGGGCAACTAAAAATCTACTGCCAATCATTAGCGGACTGGAGTTCCACTGTGGCGACCCCTAACCGGAAAAAGCCGAAAGACACAACAAGTCCATTTGAGTGTTATCCTTGGGATATTAAGGGTATTTATATTTGCTGTATACTTGAAAGAGTGTTTTTTTTCTTTTGTTGAGTTTACTTATATTGGTCGGCCACTAGGTAACTTGCTTTCAAACTTCCCATTACATTTAAATCTGGTAGGTACTGCCAATTCTATACAGTTATTTAAGTAGGCACATAACTCTTTTATGGTTGTGTGTGTGCGTGAGTGTGTGTGTGTGTGTGTGTGTGTGTGTGTGTGTGTGTGTGCGCGAGTGTGTGTGTGTTTGTATATATGCATACACACACACACGCACGCACGCATACACACACACACACACACACACACACACACACGCACACACGCGCACACACACACACACACACACGTACAGATATACATATTTAATAGCATAATAAATATTTGTGCTTTAAGCCAAGGGAACATGGCTAAAAACTATGGAGAGCCACTGCAGTCAAATTAATTCTGGAGAAAGGTGTTTCCATGCATAACAGGATAAAGAGAGATTACCATGTCATGCATCTTGTTTTATTTTATAATACAGAAATAATGATGCAAGTAAGACTTAAAAAATAACTCTTGCCTCTTAGAAAATAGAAAGTAAATGCTTTTCATGGCCTTTATGGAGCTATACGAAAGTTAAAGTGATCTATGATGCTAAAGCACCATATTTTAACTCATATGTGGGATATGCCAAATGTCTGAATATAAATCATTTCTGTGAAATAAGTGTCTGGCACATGCTAGCAAACAGCAAAGCTAACTCACAGATAGAAAATCACCCTAATTGCTTCTGCTGTCTGAATGGTGTTTTTCCTGTCAGGGCTGGAGTCACAAATCATGATTCATTTAGTATCGTGTAGAGATAGATGTGTGAAGCTCTCTATGTAATCTATTAACCTGCAAAAATACAGAAGATACTGGTTTTCATTCCTTGTGGCAGACCTAAATCAAATAAGCCAACATATGCAGCATTATGTGCAACCTGACTCGAGGTTTCAAGGATAATCGGAATTATTATTTTGTGTGTTTTATCTCCTTAGAGCAATATTACAAAGGGTGAGTGGGTTTTGTGGTGATACATTTATTTATTTGTTTCTTTTAATGGACGTGGATAATTAATGAGGTATTGTTTATTGTCTTTATTATACTTAGGTCTCTTATCCTATACTGTAAGCTATTTTGTGCATACAGTGTTTATGAGATGTATACCTTTCCTCCTCCAAACTGAGGTCAAACATATATTTTGGCCTCGTTCTCCATTTTCCTAGTAATGATCCAGCATATCACCAGAAAACATCTTTCCAATGCTTTTGAGCATCTAGGCTCAAAGACCAAAGCGTGTAAGTATCAGGCTTTTTATCTTCCCCCTCTCTGCTACTTCATTCAACACAAAGGAGTTATCACACAAAGTGTAAAAATGTATTCATATTGGGAGTACCACAGTTCAACGAAAGTGTTTTTGTATGGAATGTTAGTTTTCCATAATTACATTTGTAAAAAGTCAAGGATGCAAAGCTGAGTCCAATACTTTTTGGGGCTGGGGCAGTTTCTGGATTTAAGCATCTTTCCTTTCAAACATCCGGATCTGCAGAAAAGGACAGCCTTACACATAGCTTTGAGTAAACTACAGTACACCTAGACACATCTCCCCTTCAGTACATTCTTTAAGTCTTTAATACAAATCTTATCCATATCCAATACAGCCGTTTTGTGCTACTAGTATTGTAATGCTATACTATATATTAATTTCTTATAGGGTATCATCTGAGATCCTTCATGTGTATGTTTATTTTCTCAACATCCTCAAATTCTATAAAAAGAAAACATACTCCCTAAAATTGTCAACCTCATAACCTTTCACATCTGCGTCTGAGTGCAGTGGTACTTTCTTTAACAGACATCTGTAGGTCTTGCAATTTCAAAAGAATCCATACATATATATCTCCTCCCTGTTTCCAGTTTTTTTTTTTTCTTTTCTGCTCTTCAGAATAGTCAGTCAAACTTCGGTTTTATAGAGATTCTGCAGAATGCATCGATACACCTTAACATTACAATATGTGTAATAGTAAATATTAACTCTTTTGCATTTGTATGTTCACCATGAATTACCCATCACCTTCAGTTGCATTTCAAGCCATTCACTCATTTTTTCTTCTCTCTTTTTTCCTGCTTTCCATCTTTTCAAGTATGCTGTAGACAGAAGCATAACTGCCATGATGCATACTGTTACAGTCTTGTTCCTGCAGTTGTATCACTTGCATCTCTGTATTTAATATTCTGATAGACTCTTTTCCTTATCAGCATATAACATTTTCTCTTGGTTTTACTATTTGGTTACTATTAACTTTTACAGATTTAAAGAAATTGTTTTTATTCTTGGTAATATATCTCCAGAATAACCTCACAGTCCACTGCCACATTTTAGTAGTACAACCTTACTTTATTTGATAGTAGATATTAAGGTCAGCTGTTCACTGGCATGATGACCTCTCCATGAACTTTTCTCAGTTATATAGCCTATAATCTCTTCTTGTACATATTACAAGTAAAATATCTCAAGAAAAAACTAAGCTATTCTACTCAGTAGACCACGTAGCTCAACTCAACCTGATAATTTAACTACATAAGTTGCTAGTTTCTGTAGTCACTTTAATTAATTTTCTAGTACAGTCTCCATCCTCAGTTCTTTGTAGCATGCCTAAATTATCTACATATGCAAGTGCACAGTAGACACACTTTTGTAAAGCCCCCAGTACTACTATTTTACAAACCATCTTGTTGTTTCACAGTTTCAAAACATGACTATATATAGTGAAAACAATATTGAAACAAGACACTACCCCTGACTGATAGCATTCCTTATCTTAACTCATTCGCTCCAATGGAGCTCAGGAAGTTTGCACTGTAACTTCCAATGGGAAGAGCCCAGACCTTTTGACAGAATCAAATTATGTCTTCACATTTCAAACAAATGTTCATAGTTCTGGAACCATAGGGTTATGAAAGCAGAATGCTTTACCCATTCTACCATTCACAAAAGGATAAATAACAGATTCAGTGCCTAATTTATTTACTTATTTAATAATTTCTGAGGAAATCTAAACCTGCCAAAAGCCCTTGACCTAGATACTGCACATTATCAAACACTTTATCTTGATCAATTTTTGCCACCTGCACCACATCTGCTGTGTGCTCCTGTCAAATTTGAAACTTTTAGGTAGCCTTTGCCCTTAAGTTTATAATTAGTATTTATTAACATGGAAGGCCCCAGCACTATACACATTTCCTGGCATTCTCTTCTCTATGGCTCTCAGACGTGAATAACAATTTCCCACCTAACCCACACAGTCCAGTTCCATCAGAGTCTGATACTGTGTCCATCCATCTTTATAGAATTGGAAATACATTTCATGCTGAGCCTGGAATGTTTTATGTTTTGATGATCTTCATCACATCTTAATTGAAATTTCTTTAGACAGGTCAATTTTAACATTTCCTTGTGACACTACTGTGCACCCTCTTAGTCCTAATGGATATATTCACCAGGGTCTAAAAACAAAAAAATTGTTAAGTTTAACATACCTTCAAAGTCTTTTCAAATGGAGCTCATTAAGCAATCTGTTTTCCATGTGTATTAGCTCCTTGCCTTCATTTGCTAACAGATGGCTATATCAGTTTTATATTTCTACCAGGCCAGACCCTGTTTTCAAGTATTACACTCTTATTCTATTTTAAGTCTTATAACCCCTCAACTTGGCCATGCCCACTCAATGAATAGTCACACATACTTTTGTTGTGTTTACCTTGAAACGTTTCCCATTCCATGAGTTCTACTATCCCTGTAAACTATTAATCCTTTCACTTTATGCTTTATATTCTTTATCATAGATGTTTACACATACATTCTGGTTGTAAAGTCTTTTGACCTTTCTACAAAGCCATTCACTGGTCCTATATCTTTTCATTACATAGCAAATACTCTCTTGTTTTTAAATATATTTTATCTTTCTACACTTAAACCTCTTTCCCTAAGTTCATTAATGCGATAATATCACTGGACTGTTGCCTGGATACATTCTTCTTCTTAGCAATGGCTACAATACTTACAATACTATGCACCAGAAGATTACCTGTCCTGATTGCTATTTTTTCCTTTTCATATCTATATTTAGGTTTATCCCCTTTGATAACCTTCATGCTAAACTGTCACAACTTATCTCTCTTATTATCTGTCGCTTCTTAGCCTTCACCCATAGTACATAGCTTAAGTATGCAAAAAAAAGTCTAAATATGACTGCATGACTTCACTTGCCAGTTTCTGTTTTGCAAAAATATTTAGAATTGCATTTTATATTTTAAAATTCCATGCTATATTCCTTCTAAACTAACAAAAATGCGATCCTGCTTTTCTTTACTACCTCAAAATAATAACTTCTTACCATGTTTACTTACAAATGAAAAGGCCAGGTCTGATCATTCTTCTTCCACTTTTGTCAGCCATATTTCTTTTTCCCCTCTTCCTTCTGTCTGTAATCCATATTTGTTTGTTATATAGCATGTGAGCCTGCTTATGTAATTGTCTCATTTTTTGCATTCCATTGTGTTAATATAATTGACTACTGCAAAACACTAATAATTACCATTTGCTCATATCTATGTCTCATTCTTCACTGTCTGTATACTCCTGGTGCTTTAAGATTTCAAGTGCCCTTTATTCTAACCAAAGCACTATGCTTTTCTTACCCCTTGGAAATAAAACCCCCTCTGTTTTTCCTCTTCCAACTATAGCATCTGCATGGCAAAACATTAGTGCCACACCTCTTACTCTCTCATTTTTTTCCTTCTGCACTAACAAAGGTACCTCATCCATTGCATTTTTCTCTCCCTTGAAACTGTTACTATATTCTAATTGTAAGCATTCCAAACTTTTCATTCATTTATCACAACTAGTTCCTCTTCTACATAACTCTATCATTTAAGCTATGTAAAATATTCAACCCCATACATTAAAAGCCCAAGCATTTCACAAGCCTACAAATTACATTCGGCACTAACAGAAGATTTGTAACCATAAATGCAGCAGTGCTTTTGCAGAACATGGTTAAAATAATACCTTCTTTCCATACTCATATATACCATATTTTGAATGTTGTTTGTTTGTCTTTCGGCTTTTCCCATAATACCTTCTTTCCATATTCAGATATACCATATTTTGAATGTTGCTTGTTTGTCTTTAGGCTTTTCCCATAATACCTTCTTTCCATACTCAGATATACCATATTTTGAATGTTGTTTGTTTGTCTTTCAGCTTTTCCCATAATACCGTCTTTCCATACTCAGATGTACCATATTTTGAATGTTGTTTGTTTGTTTTTCGGCTTTTCCCATAATACCTTCTTTCCATACTCAGATATACCATATTTTGAATGTTGTTTGTTTGTCTTTCGGCTTTTCCCATAATACCTTCTTTCCATACTCAGATATACCATATTTTGAATGTTGTTTGTCTTTCGGCTTTTCCCATAATACCTTCTTTCCATACTCAGATATACCATATTTTGAATGTTGTTTATTTGTCTTTCGGCTTTTCCCGGTTAGGGGTCATCACAGTGGAACTCCGGTCCGCTAATGATTGGCAGTTGTTTTTTTTTTTATGGTGTCAAGTTGCCAGCCCGACACCCAACCTTCAATGAAGGCACGCCCATTCAACGCATGTCCTTCAAATGCCCACTCAACCATGGAAAGGACATGCAGACTCCACACAGAAGGCACTCCCAGCCCAAGCTAAGAATCGAACGGGAGAACCTCTTGCTGTGAGGCAACAACGCTACTGTTGCACCACTGCGGAAGTCATTTTGAATATAAGTTTACTTTTTAGTCATGATCATACAACACCCTAGGGCCCAGATCAAAGTCACATTTCATCTTCTATTATTTTAACACTGGTAAGCCAAAATTTTTGCAATGCAGAGAAAGACAAATTGACAAAGGTACTTCATGCTACTGGGCTACTGAGGTGAAGCCAGTCCATCTTTCTGGTAAAATAATTTCAAACAGTTTTAAGTTTAATTTTATTTTTGCCAGTCAGCCACCATAATAATACATAAAATAATAATCAAACTCAAGTTTCACAGCTCACACACATAACTGAGTATGCGCGATGTGACTGCTTTAAAAAAAAAAAAGTATATAGTGAATGATAGCTGCTGGACTGACTTTTAAAACAGCCCAATGAATATGCAAATCCTTTTGTTTCAATACAGGCTCATGCATACTTCCTCTTCCTTGTTTTGCAGTTCTACTTGCAACAATTTCACCGGCAGTTAGAGAAAAAAAAAGTTAGTGGTTAGTTAGCATGCCGATCATAGCAATGCTTCTTACACTTAATGTGTCATTGTTATGTCACCATGCGCATCACAAAAGTAGCATTACTCAAAGTTGCAAGGGAGTGCCATTTTTTCCATTACCAAGCAACAGAATTACTATTAGGTGTATATAGAAGTGTTTTAAAATAATAAATGCCAGCTTTACCAAATAAGGATAATAACCTTTAGTAACTTCTCTAAAGTCCTGAAAATGTCAACTTACAATTCCGATTATTGTTGCTTAGTTCTTGAAATGGAATTAGTATTTAATGCAGTATTATGTCACACTATATTCATTATGTTTTAAGGTTAAGTGTTCCTACTGCTACTCTTGGGAAGTCATTCAGTTTTACTTGATAGAAATGTTTCTAGTGTAGATGTGCTGATAGAAGCTGTCCCCATACATTCCTTCTGTTCTAAGATAAAAATATTATCTATAATTGCTGCACTTTTAATGGCCTCACTTGCGTAGACAATTTTGAATAAAAACATTCCTATACATTTTTGTAGTTTTAGAATATATTGATGTGTCACTACCATAATCATCATGAACCACCTTTCCCCAGTGGGGCAATTGCCAGTCATGAGCAAACCAAAATCACGCACTGTGGATCCAGTGCACAGATCAATCCAAAATGAGTCAAAACACACAAAGCGAGACAGCACAAGGTTAAAGGCAAGCAGAAACCTTCTTTTATTGTGGCATATTAAAACAGAACATAGCAAACTGGTTTTGGCCTAAACAATAGCCTTCATCAGTGCAGAGAAAATAATTTTTGAAAATGGTATGTCCTGGTATTCCTTAAATACTACACGATTTAAAGGTGTATACACCAACAACCAATCCATTAAAAATACACGTATATAAAATGAAAAATAGGAACTCAGAAAAAAAGATAATGAATCATATATAGTCAAAATGCCAAAGCAACAATATAAACATACACATAAAACCCATACATAAAGCTATACTTAAGAAGACCAAATGCAAAGTTCACAGCCAGCATGAATAACTATTTAATAAGCATTTAGCATTCATTTAGCCCAGGTTTGAACAAAGCACCCAAACTGGTGATCCATAAGGATTCCATCTTATTTAGCTTATCATGCCAGCCTGCTTTGGAAATCCTTGGCATCTGAATCTTATCAATGATAACAAATTGAAATTGTGCTGTTTTATGGGTCAGGGTATGTTTATATAAAGCATTTGTTAATTTTTTCATTCTAATTGCACTAAGGTGCTCACTGATTCGAAATCTCAGTGGTCTAGAGGTTTGACCTACATAAAATGAAAAGCATGTACAGGTGGCTAAATATACCACCCAGTCTGTACTACAATTGCCAAAAACCCTGATCTGAAATACCCATGAAGTATTGGCACTGGAGAATTCTTTACTCTTGGCCATATGCCTACATGCACTGCAATGACCACAGGGGAACAAACCAATCAATGGGTCACCGAATAAAGTAGTTTGTATAGATGTTGTTGTTGAACGAAGTTTCTTATAATATGTAAAACGTGACTTGATCGTCCGACCTCTACGATACGAAAAGGCACATTTTTCAGGTAGAATGTCAGACAAGAACTCATGTGCCCGCAAGATTCCCCATTGATTATTGACAACTTCCCTGAACCAAGATGAATTACTCCCAAAAGTCATCGTAAATCTAATGGGTTGGGTTCTAGAAATATTGGAGGCCCCCGTTCCTGTTTGTATAGTAAAAGCTGTGAACGTGGCATGTGTTTGACCTCATTGATAGTTTGATAAATGCGAGGTCTGTTATATCCTCTATGTATAAATCTGTCACAAAGATCCTGTTCGCATTCCTCATGGGATTTTGTATATGAGCAAATACGTTTAATACGTATAAATTGGGATTTGGGGATGTTGTTGATGATGTGGTGGGGATGATTACTAGAAGCATGCAAAAGAGTGTTGTACTGTGGAAACTTTCTGTGCACTCTTGTGGCCAAAGTATGATCAGTTTGTCGGGTTATCGTGACATCCAGAAAAATGATCTCTTGATATTGCATATCCAAGGTGAAATTAATGCCCCATGGATTATTGTTCAAATATTTGTCAAATTTATGGGCCAAAAGCAAATCACCCCGCCACACCATCCAACAATCATCTAAATATCTCCTCCAAATGTCCAATTCAGCCAAGAACATGTTGTTACGAGTCTCATATATATATATTTGCTCAAAAAAACCCATAAAGAGGTCCGCATATATTGGGGCAAAAGACGCCTCCATGGCCGTACCCCTTATTTGCCAATATATCTGACCCTCAAAGCAAAAGATATTTTTAGTTAATACATATTCAACCATTTTGATTAGAAAATTATTAAATCCAGTGGTGTAAAGTTGAGATTGTTCCAACCAAAATGCTATAGCTGAAATACCAGCCTCATGTGGAATACAAGTATAAAGGGAAGTGACATCCATAGTGCAGAGCCACCAATCCAATTCCAACTGAGTATCCTGGATAATGTTCAAAAATTCATTAGTATCTTTGAGTCTGGACCGGACCATCGACAGTAGAGGTTTAAGATGATAAGTCAAAAATGCAGACAATGGCTCCGTAAGAGAGCCTCTGCCTGAGACAATAGGCCGGCCAGGAGGACAAGTGGGATGCTTGTGTATTTTAGGCAGCAAATAAAGATACTGAGGAATAGGATCGGGGACCTTCAATTGTTGGCACATATGTTGGTCTATCACCCCTTCTTCTGTGGCCATATCCAGGAAAGAATCAATAAGTTTTAAAGTTGGGTGTCGGGTCTACTACCATGTGCATGTAAAATCTAGCATCTGATAGTTGTTTGTTAGCTTCAGCAATATACATGACCCGATCCATAACCACAATACCTCCCCCTTTATCAGCTGCAAGATCACAATATCATGACTGGAACTAAGTTCTTGTAACCCTTTTTGCTCCAATAAAGTAAGATTGTGTTTAATAGGTTGATATCCAGGGGAGAAATGTAAATCCTTAATCACACATTTCCTGAATATGGCCACATGTTTATCCATGGGTGGTTGAAAACTCGACTTCCCAAATTGGAAACCAGAAGAACTTTGAGAGCAGTCAAAATCTGCAAAGAATATCTATAAATTAATCAATCGACAAAATTCATTTAATTCATTCACAAGTGTCTGTTCAGAAACAAAGGAGGAAGGCACAAAATTTAGACCCTTATTAAGGACTTTATTATGAACAGGTGACAGTTCAAAAGAGGATATATTGTGCACATTGTTGATTATTTCACTATCTTCTGTAACAACTGTTGTAGACTGCATGCCCCTTCTCCTATGTTTCCTGTCCCCCCTACGTGTTCTAATTCTAAAGGGTCTGCTAAGGGTTTGCGCTTGGCCACTGGGGACCCCTGGTTGGAGGGGCATTCAAAATCTGTAACTGAGGAAGTATCCTCATCCGTGATGCTACTGGTAGAATAAGTGTTTTTCTTCAATATTGATCTAGGCCTCTTCTTCTATTTCACTCTACTAACTGAATCATAAAATCTTACATTTCTATGGGCAACAAAAGGTTTGCCTTTCTCATAATCTATCAAATCACGCTGAAACTTCTGTGTTTTCTCTAAACGAGTGTGTCCACAAATAGCATGGATGCATCATGTTGGGTTTTAGCCCAATCTTTGGTCAATTGCTCATCAATCAAACCTACAAGAGGCTGGATCCAGATTCTGAGTCCTCGAGGGGTTATATTTTTTAACTTATAAGCTTTAAACAGCTTTAAGTGCCATACATTGGCTCTTAAAGCCCTCATATTTTTTGTAATCTTGTGGAACAAAGTACCACACACCAAAGACCCCAAACAGGGGTCCCCAGTGGCCAAGCACAAACCCTTAGCAGACCCATTAGAATTAGAACACGTAGAGGGGGCAGGAAACATAGGAGAAGGGGCATGCAGTCTACAACAGTTGTTACAGAAGATAGTGACATAATCAACAATGTGCACAATATATCCTCTTTTGAACTGTCACCTGTTCATAATAAAGTCCTTAATAAGGGTCTAAATTTTGTGCCTTCCTCCTTTGTTTCTGAACAGACACTTGTGAATAAATTAAATGAATTTTGTCGATTGATTAATTTAAAGATATTCTTTGCAGATTTTGACTGCTCTCAAAGTTCTTCTGGTTTCCAATTTGGAAAGTCGAGTTTTCAACCACCCATGGATAAACATGTGGCCATATTAAGGGAATGTGTGATTAAGGATTTACATTTCTCCCCTGGATATCAACCTATTAAACACAATCTTACTTTATTGGAGCAAAAAGGGTTACAAGAACTTAGTTCCAATCATGATATTGTGATCTTGCCAGCTGATAAAGGGGGAGGTATTGTGGCTATGGATCGGGTCATGTATATTGCTGAAGCTAACAAATAACTATCAGATGCTAGATTTACATGCACATGGTAGTAGACCCGACACCCAACTTTAAAACACTTATTGATTCTTTCCTGGATATGGCCACAGAAGAAGGGGCGATAGACCCGACACCCAACTTTAAAACACTTATTGATTCTTTCCTGGATATGGCCACAGAAGAAGAGGCGATAGACCAACATATGTGGCAACAATTGAAGGTCCCCGATCCTATTCCTCAGTATCTTTATTTGCTGCCTAAAATACACAAGCATCCCACTTGTCCTCCTGACCAGCCTATTGTCTCAGGCAGAGGCTCTCTTATGGAGCCATTGTCTGCATTTTTGACTTATCATCTTAAACCTCTACTGTCGATGGTCCGGTCCAGACTCAAAGATACTACTGAATTTTTGAACATTATCCAGGATACTCAGTTGGAATCGGATTGGTGGCTCTGCACTATGGATGTCACTTCCCTTTATACTAGTATTCCACATGAGGTTGGGATTTCAGCTATAGTGTTTTGGTTGGAATAATCTCAACTTTACACCACTGGATTTAATAATTTTCTAATCAAAATGGTTGAATATGTATTAACTAAAAATATCTTTTTCTTTGAGGGTCAGATATATTGGCAAATCAGGAGTACGGCCATGGGGGCGTCTTTTGCCCCAATATATGCGGACCTCTTTATGGCTTTTTTTGAGCAAATATATATATATATATATATATATATATATATATATATATATATATATATATATATGAGACTCGTAACAACATGTTCTTGGCTGAATTGGACATTTGGAGGAGATATTTAGATGATTGTTGGATGGTGTGGCGGGGTGATTTGCTTTTGGCCCATGAATTTGTCAAATATTTGAACAATAATCCATGGGGCATTCATTTCACCTTGGATATGCAATACCAAGAGATCATTTTTCTGGATGTCATGATAACCCGACAAACTGATCATACTTTGGCCACAAGAGTGCACAGAAAGTTTCCACAGTACAACACTCTTTTGCATGCTTCTAGTAATCATCCCCGCCACATCATCAACAACACCTCCAAATCCCAATTTATACGTATTAAACATATTTGCTCATCTACAAAATCCCATGAGGAATGTGAACAGGATCTTTGTGACAGATTTATACATAGAGGATATAACAGACCTCGCATTTATCAAACTATCAATGAGGTCAAACACATGCCACATTCACAGCTTTTACTATACAAACAGGAACGGGGGGCCTCCAATATTTCTAGAACCCAACCCCTTAGATTTACGATGACTTTTGGGAGTAATTCATCTTGGTTCAGGGAAATTGTCAATAATCACTGGGGAATCTTGTGGGCACATGAGTTCTTGTCTGACATTCTACCTGAAAAATGTGCCTTTTTGTATCGTAGGGGTCAGACGATCAACTCACATTTTACATATTATAAGAAACTTCATTCAACAGCAACATCTATACAAACTACTTTATTCGGTGACCCATTGATTGGTTCGTTCCCCTGTGTTCATTGCAGTGCATGTAGGCATATGGCCAAGAGTAAAGAATTCTCCAGTGCCAATACTTCATGGGTATTTCAGATCAGGGTTTTTGGCAATTGTAGTACAGACTGGGTGGTATATTTAGCCACCTGTACATGCTTTTCATTTTATGTAGGTCAAACCTCTAGACCACTGAGATTTCAAATCAGTGAGCACCTTAGTGCAATTAGAATGAAAAAATTAACAAATGCTTTATGTAAACATACTCTGACCCATAAAACAGCATAATTTCAATTTGTAATTATTGATAAGATTCAGATGCCAAGGATTTCTAAAGCAGGGTGGCATGATAAGCTAAATAAGATGGAATCCTTATTTATCACCAGGTTGGGTGCTTTGTTCAAACCTGGGCTAAATGAATGCTAAATGCTTATTAAATAGTTATTCATGCTGGCTGTGAACTTTACATTTGGTCTTCTTAAGTATAGCTTTATGTATGGGTGTTATGTGTATGTTTATATTGTTGCTTTGGCATTTTGACTATATATGATTCATTATCTTTTTTTCTGAGTTCCTATTTTTCATTTTACACACATGTATTTTTAATGGATTGGTTGTTGGTGTATACACCTTTAAATCTTGTAGTATTTAAGGAATGCCACGACGTACCATTTTCAAAAATTATTTTCTCTGCACTGATGAAGGCTATTGTTTAGGCCGAAACCAGTTTGCTATGTTCTGTTTTAATATGCCACAATAAAAGAAGGTTTCTGCTTGCCTTTAACCTTGTGCTGGCTCGCTTTGTGTGTTTTGACGCAATTGTCAGTCATGGCAGATCATCATCCAGGCAAACTCCAGGATTTTTGTATTATATGGCCTTTACGCCTCCCCCCTTAGTAGCAGTATACATGGTTGCAGATATGAGGGTTTGAAATGCTTTTCCCTGAAGGCTGTACATTCCCACACCCTCTTCATAAAGGCTACTATAAGGGTATGAGTCAAGTCACGCCCTGCCCCAAGATGGAAGAGGCAGCACTGGCCAATTACTTCCATCCTCCCATGTCTTCATCCTCCAGTGCCTGAGTTCATAGGATCATAGGAGGTTACTAGGCTATTGGCCCTGAGGCCCTTATAAGCCTAGCCAAGAGTTTAGCCCATGTTTAGACAAATCAGCATGCAGCAGGGACATGGCTGGAATCCCAGGGATATATTTTCTGTTTCCCATCCAGTTATCCATGTTGCACTTAAAAAGGGTAAACAGGTACTCTGCTTGATGTGGAGAAGGAGTCTATTCCATAGATGGGGGAGTCTCTGGGACAAAACTCTGTCCCACCAACAAGTCTTGCTGATGTCACAGACCAGGTTGAGGTCACATGTATGGGTTACTTGAGTGGAGTTTGACTTGCAGATATGCAGCAGTCCCATCAAGATGGGGTCCGTGATCGCCTTGTATGCTAGATAGAAGTCACATCTGAGGAGTCTATATGAAACTGAGAAGAGGGATAGGGCTTTTAGCATATCTGTGTATGGTAGATGCCTGAGGCCCTTGATTCTCCTGGTGAGGAACCTCTGTGGTCTCTCCAGCTGTTGCATGTGTTTTGCGAGGTACATGCTGAAAGGGGCATTGTATTCAATAATGGGCCTTATAAGGAAGTTGCTAATCTAATTCAGATTATCTTGGCCATAATCAAGCTTTATCCCTGACTGTCAAGGAAACAGATATACATCCATGTTTTCAGTTTGTCTTCCAGTATACAACAGCACATTTTCAGAACATGAGGACATCCACTGACAGGTTTTTTTAAGAAATGCACTCAGATGAACAATTTCTGACTTTAACTATGTATTTTAAATCAAGCTTGTTTTATACAATCAGGATGACATATTTTGGATAATTAAACCTGTTATTGCACAAGGGGATAAACTTGCACGCAATGTTGCTGTAGGAGACTTCTGCAATAAGGTGTTAATGTTGGAAGAAGCCAAAATATATAACTATTCAAAATAATTTCTGGCATACAGACAGATAAGTTGTTTGTACCTAATGCATGTTAGGT
Organism: Protopterus annectens; assembly: GCF_019279795.1. Taxonomy (NCBI): domain Eukaryota; kingdom Metazoa; phylum Chordata; order Ceratodontiformes; family Protopteridae; genus Protopterus; species Protopterus annectens. Next base: position 987,312,822 of record NC_056745.1, on the reverse strand, counting down.
TTGGGGAATGGGTTGATAATTTTTTTCCATTATTGTTAAAAATAAAATGGAAGCCATTGCTACCGGCAGTATTTCTTGTATTTGGTTAGTCAGAAACATCTCAACAGTGCACGTTTGTTTCTTTGGCAATGGGATGGGGCTTTTAAGTATTATTGTAGCAGCTAAGCTAAAATATGTTACTGTGGATTGTATTTCTTGCATTTGATCAACCAAACATGTCTGCTGTACAGGGTGCCACTGTTGTTACTTTCGGTAGGGAATTTCTGCCATGGTGTACAACAATCAAATGATACTGTTGGAAACATGGCAAAATCTGTTATTATGGGCAATGCAGTTTTGGTCACTTTAGGGGTTTCCTGTCACTGTGTGTGCTTATAGACAAGCTAAAATATAGTACTGTAGGTTGTATTTCTTGTATTTGGTTATTTCAATATTTTACCTGTCTCCAGCACTTCATGTTGGGGGTGGGGATTGCCCCCTGCAGATACTGTTGTGTTTTGTGATTTTGAGTGTGTGCTACTCTTTTGAAAAGTATCTCCCAAGGTGTTAGATGCTTTGAGTTGAAACAATCATGTGTCTAAACAAAAAAACAACAACCAAAAAAGTTTCCAGCCTTTAATAATCCAAACAACATCCAGTAAGCACTTTTGTGTACAGACTTCTTCAGACTGAATGAAAAAAACAAAAAAAACAACTTTATATATACATATCAGTTAAAAAAAATTACATAATTTCAATCAAGAAAATTAATATACATAACTACTATAATCAAGTTCTGTCATACAAATTTAATAATGCATGCACTTAATCTACCAATATCATTCTCTTTAAAAAGATCTTAAAATTCTCTTTGTCATTGAGCCCTGGAGGGCTGCTAGCATCCAATCTAAGTATTCAGCAGAATTCCCTCCAGTTCATCTCTTCCTCAGCATCTAACTTATTTTTAAAACTCAGTCTAAAATTGTTTTGTAATATATTTGTCTGTATTCTCTTCCTGTCCTGCGTTTTATATGGCTAGGACCACCAGAGAGTTGTGGAAAAGGATACATGAACATTTATATGCAGTAAAAAAAGCTGATAGCAATAATGCATGGGGAAAACATCATACTGACACTAAATGCAGTGGTTCACCCAGGCATTTTCATTTTAGATCATGCATTTGATTTTAAAAATAGGTTAGATGCCTTGAAAGAGTTGGACTGGAGGAAATATATACAAACCCACCATCTTTAAAAATGGGTGTTCTTTCAGTGCACTAGAGAGATTTCATTGGTCATAACGAATAGTACGCTACCTTACAGGATCAACAAGCGTAAATAAAATAAACCATAAACATTAATTAATAAACCAATTAATTAATTAAACTAATCAAGTGAATATGTCCATATCATATACACTGGTATTCACATACCTACAGCCAGGCAACACTGCTATAAATACATACTATATCCCCTAACCCCGATAACAACAAGGCTATATTTTCAACAAACTGTTCTTTCTTATACTTAGTTACTTATGCAATACAGTATGTTTTCATATGGATACTTGTCTTTCTGCTTAAACAGAAATATTTATTTTGTATACAATATCACATATAAGAATTCTGTCAGAAACTGAATTATACTATTATAGCCAAAATTTCTGCATGCTTTTCAGTGTAATATGACAATCTGTGATATTTACCTGTGTTAACAATACCTTGTAATGCATGCTTGTTAGGGAATTACTCTGAATGATGAAACAGTATATACTGTATGTACATGTTATATTTCACTTATGTTAATTTGTAGTCATTATATGGAATGTAGTGGAGCTCCCCCCCACCCTCCAGGCCACTGCTGAAAAGGGGTTTCTGTGCAACCAGTCGGACTCATCCGGTTAACAAAATGGAAATAAATAAATATATATAGAACATGAGATTCTGCCCTACTTTATCTCTGTTTCATTTAGTACTTGACAATACTTGCCTTGTGCATTTTACACTCATATTTGACCTCAGACTGACTTGTCTGCTCTGTTGATTCTGTGATGTTATTAACGTGATTGCAAATAGCTTTTAAGTCTTTTAAAAACATTACATCTGAAGTTCTCATATTTTATGTCTTACTTAAGCACAGGTATGTTTACCATGAAACTGTAAAATGATACTCACACAGTACATCCATTTAAAAGAGTTTGTGCTTATTCCAGGAATATATTTACAGTGTGCAATATATGCTTTTTCTTGTCAGATTCTAATCAAGCTTAATTTCTTATCCAGTCAAGATGCCTAAAGCCATTACCTAGGTTCAGAGACTAATCCTTTTGATACGCTGTCTTTATACCAATAATCTCATCATGACGTACTTAGCAAGAAAAAATTAGAATCATCATTTCATCAATATTTATGTCCTGGATATTCCTTTAGTCTGTATCTCTACACTACAATTACTGTAAACTAATAGTCTCAGCACTACTTTTTGTAAGTAGGCTTTCAGGCCAAAGGGCTCACCTCCTTGTATATGTTGCACACCTTATGTAAACAGATGAACTAAAAGCATAGCTGTGTTTGTCAAAGGACTTCATGCCCATCAGATGGAGTATAAAGGTACAGATGTCAGGCAATGTATCTAACACCAAGTGAACCCTCTGCCTCACCCTTTCTAACAAATTCTACATCATGCATCCTGTTTCACTTAACTGAAAGGATTTTTTTTCCTTTGAACTTCCTTCGATATTAATAACATTTTCAAAATTAATTAATTGTCCCACTTGCCCTTGTGTTATTCTTAGCACTTAATACAAGTTCCTGATTGGTGACATAAAAACATTTGCTGTAGCTTCAGACACACATTCTTCATTTGCATTTAACCAAGTATGTGATCAAAAAATGCAGCAAACACACTAACCATATATTAATGATTCAAATCCCTCGTTTCTTCACAGACCTGACTACTACAATCATGTCAGCTGAAGGGGGTAAGCTTCTCAACTATAAAGCCAGAGAAGTGGGTTTTGCAAGTGGACACAAGACTTGATCACCTGGCAAGGATGGGAGAACTGAGCAGTCATTGTCGAGACAACACATTCTCAGAGCAGGTGTGTGACTGTCTACATCTCTGGGAGATGCCAAGGAACTTGCTCTTTTTGGAACCTTTTTCAGTGTGATTTACTCAACAAAGGGGAGTGTAAATCCAATATACCAACAACTTAGTGCAGTCAAGAAACAAGCAAATTTTAGGGAAGTGGAAAGAAATGAGGTAAAGTGAAAAAAAGAAGCATGCATGGAGAATATGCAAACATCATAAACACACCAGCAAGATGTCAGTCGTGGAGCTTTCCCCTTGAAGATCATATACAGACAAACTACACTCCAGACTCTTTCATCCCCTACCCTAACTCTCATTTTGTGGCCATCAAATCATCCACTGGAAACATAGACATCTTCTCCAAAAATAGATTCTACCTTCCTATAGTTAGTCTGCCCTTGTAATTAATGAGCCTTGACCAAACCTTCCTACTGCAGTCCTGACACAACAAGGAATGTCAACCAGCAGTCTTGGCTTACCAAATGGTTTAGTTTTCCATCTTGCTGACATTTGCTTCACCAGGTCCTTAGAGTTCCCAATGTCTCAAGTTCTACAGAGGCCCTTTCCAACCAATGGATACACAAAGTTCTGACACCAACCTCCCATCTCTCTTTCATTCATAATTTGTCTTAACAATCAGAAGACAGCTGGAGCTTCACAGATCCAGCCTTGTAGTAGTAATAGTAAAGGCACTCCTCCCCAAAGGTCAATATTCACCTAGTCCATAGCTCTCAACTGTCCAGAGTTTTACAGAATGTCCAGAGTTTTGCCTGATATTTTTAGGCTGCTTCTCATAAAATATGTTGTTTTACGGGAAATTATTGAGGACTGAACTCACTAAATAATGACCTACATTTGAGTTTCAAACTTCAAAACTTTCCAGAAATGGATGTTAAGACAAAACCTGCTATTATAGCAATTTCTAAGTTTATGAGCAATATCTAAAATATGTCCCTGATTTTGGGCCTTTGCTCTTCTATTATTTCTGGCTTTGTCCAGATTTCTTGTGTTTAGAGGCACTACCAACCTGACTGTCATTCAGAACTGCACAAGTTTTAACATTCTTCTTGCCTCTTTCTGCTGAGAGGGATGAGATCCAAAAGTCTGGTACCATTTGGTCTCTCACGCGCACAATATTCTGGATGGAAACTTCACTTATTATTCTCCTCTTTATTAAGTAACCTTCCATTAGGAAGGGTGACTCTCTGCAGCACTCCTGCTGGCAGCCCACTATAACCAGATGCCTCTGAATTTCAATTCTGTTTTTATTTCTGAATCAGCTTGCAAAACCTGACATGCGAGTTATAAAAAATGTCTGTCACTGTATTGACTCTGCCAACCTTCCTAGAACTTCAATAAACCTTTTCATGAGTTACAGCAATTGTTTCAGTCTCTGCATTTTAAAAGTTCAGTCTACTGGTACATTTTTCTAATATTGGGTCTGAATATCATGGAGATGGATTAATTCTGACCCAAACTTAGTGCTCTGTCTTGTTAACAGCAATCAGTGGGCTAACCATTGCTGTCTGTTTCCTGACAATTAACAATCTCTTCATCCACCCATCTATTTATCTTCCCACCTCTGAACCTCTGGCAATTGCATAGAATACAGTCAAAGGTCTTAATTAACTGCAAGTAAGCTCCTGGCACCCCATTCTTGCCATGCACATCTGCTGGGAAGCAGTCATTATTTGATTCTGATTGGTCTTCCAGGACCTCTAATTCCATAGTTTCAATATACATTTGTTATTAAATTATACATTGGTCTCAGTGAGAGACTAATAATTTTATCATAGGATCATAGAAAGTTACTTGGCTATTGGCCCTGAGCCCCTTACAAGCATAGCCAAGAATTTAGCCCATGTTCCAACAAGTTGGCACCCTATGCCACTGTCTAGCATGGAGACAGGTGGAATCCCAGGGGTATATTTTCTGTTCCCCATCCAGTTATCCAGGTTGTGCTTAAAAAGGGTTAATGAGGTACTCTGCTTGACATGGAGAGGGAGTCTATTCCACAAAAGGGGGAGTCTCTGGGACACAAATCTGTCCCACCAAGTCCTATTGATGTCACAGACCAGGTTGAGGTTGCGCGTATGGGTTACTCGAATGCAGCTTGACCTGCAGATATGTAGCAGTCCTATCAAGGCGGGGCCTGAGATTGCTTTGTATGCCAGACAGAGGTCACCTTTGAGGAGTGTGTAGGAGACTGAGTAGAGGGACTGGGCCTTAAGGCTATCTGTATAGCGTACATGTTTAAGGCCCTGGATTCTCCTGTTGGGGAACCTCTATGGTCTTTCCAGCTGCTGCATGTGCTTTGTGAGGTACATGCCGAAAGGGGCATTGTACTCAATAATGGGTCTTATAAGGGAAGAATACAGGGATGTTATGACCACCTTGCCCCTGGATGAGATACCCTTACTAATGAGATGGGCCATGTAGAAAGCTTTCCATACAATGAGGCAATATGGTGGTCAAAAGTCAGTTTGCTATCAACCTGGGTGCCCAAGTCTCTCATGACTGATTGAATGCTTAGGACCTTATTATTAATGCGATAATTTGTGGGGATGTTACTCTCCCCAAAGGGGATTATGATGCAATTTGTGGGGATGTCACTCTCCCCAAAGGGGATAATGATGCATAAAGTAATTACTAAACAAGCTAGTTGTCCTCAAGTCAATATCCACAAGTCAAGCTCCTCTCGAGTAACCCGCACATGCGGCTTCAACCTGGTCTGTAACACCAATAGGACTTGCTGGTGGGACAGATTTGTGTCCCAGAG
>NC_056745.1:987214475-987301975 GCF_019279795.1 Protopterus annectens | reverse complement strand
AACAAATAACAAGGAAGAAAAATAAACTGATAAATGTCTGTAAAGAGAATATGTACTAAAAAGGATAATGCATTGTTATGCAACACACAGATTACAGGGAATTATAACATTTTCCTATAAGAAAACCTTCAGTTTACAGAAAAAGACAAGATCAAGAAAATTTTGAAGTAAATAAATTCATAAGATGTGGAAGGAGTGATAAACGGTATGTAGATTCTAAAATTTATTCTCAGATACAACAGATTATAGATATATCTACAAAATGTTATGCAAAACACCCTGGCTCCACAAAAGGAGTGATAAGATGCCATGGTGATATCCAAGTAACCTCTGATACTGGAATCAAATTAGATTTCATTGAAAAAGATTTATGTAAACTAGATCAAAAGAAAGCAGAAGTAGGAGACGGAATTAGTAACAATGACCTGAGAACACTTCAGCAAGCACTAATAGTACCATTATATCCATTATTTACTAGGTCATATAAATACGGGGAGATTCTTCAAGATTGAAGACATGCATCTATTAAACCTGTCTTAAAAGGAAGGGGAATAGGACAAACCCAGAGCCATACAGACCCTTAAATCTACTTTTATGTTGTGAAAAAATAATGGAAAAGGTAATATTGGATAAGTTATTGTCAAAATTGGATAGGTTGGGACTTGAAACCATATATCAGCATGCATATGTTGAAAACAGATCTATTACCACCTGTAACATGATGCTATATAACAGTATAATAACAGCTATGAATGAAAAATTGTGCTGGTGATGTAATTTATATAGATTTAATTTCAGCATTTGACAGGGTCGTACACAAAATACTGATCAATAAATTAGAACTAGGTATCGATATGGATAGCTGTATGGCTTACAAACAGGACATGGCAAGTATAATACAGCAATTGGACAGGTGAAATTCTTGGTTTTAGTCAGGGCTCTGTCCTAGGCCCTTACTTGTTTAGATTTTATCTTTCAGACCTAACGTTTTCATTGAGGTGTTTTACAGATTTTATACTGATGACCTGAGACTGGATAAACTGATTACATGTGCTAAAGATAAGTCATGTCTGCAAAAGAACTTGACTAAATTGACCAATTGGGCACAAAAAAATAATATGCTGATAAATACATAAAAAACTAAGCATATGAGATTTGGGAGATCTAAACTGAAAGGTGAATATTTAATACAGGACACAGTGACTGAAACTGTACATTCATTTAAGGACCTGGCAATAAGGGCCGATCCAGCTTTGTGTTTTTCCAATCACACCAACCAATTGGTCAATGAAAGTTATAGAGCTATAAGTTATATAAAACGATTTACAAAGTCTAGGAAATCAGAAATTATTAAATCATTGTTATTTACATTAGACCCAAACCTGAGTATGGAATAACAATATGGAAACCTTATAAGAAAACAAGAAGCATGAGTAAACTGGAAAGAGGAGAGTGGAAATATACCAATGGCATATATGGATGTGAAAATTTAAGTTATTATGAAAGACTAAAATATCTTAACTTGTACAGTGTCTCTTACAAATATTTAAGAGGAGGTCTTATTCAGGTATATAGGGCATTTAGAGACAAATATCTCTGGGAATGTTTGGGGTTATCTAAAAGTAGTAGAGAATCGTCAGACAGCCTATCTAGAAGATTCTGTAGGAATGAGAAGTGTACTAATTGGTTCTCTGAGAGAGCAGCTGATGCATGGAACATACTATCAAATTACATTAAAGCAAGTACTAGTTTAAATATTTTTAAGAACAGCCTGGACATTTATTATAAGAACAAGTGTTTTGGTATATTGGCAGTCCAGACAGGCATTAATGCCTGTGCTTGAAATATTTGAATGTATGGATGTTGCCCTGTTACAACAGTGATCTTGTTGATATTTTATATTTTACTTTTTGTTTTTGCTTTTAATGTACGTCTAAAGTGAGTTTCACATTTTGCTGTTATTTAACTGGAATCACATTTAGTTTTTTATAGATTAGTGACTTGTACTGTCAGATTTTGAACAATATGGTATTGAAGTGACTTGTCCTGTTTTGCAGTCAGCAAAATCTGTTACATGCTGTGATGATAGGCAGAAAACCTCATGTTTATACCTACTGCAGATGTAGACTATAATTCACTATTTCCACTGTATTAAACTATGCTGCATTGCTTTAACAGCCATTGCACTTACCACCATTTCCAGCCTTTCGGAGTGGTGCTACCTCCAGGTGTTTGATTCCAGACTGCTCTAGTAGGTTGACTTCCACAAATAATTTGCCAACTAGTTGCTGTGGTCGGACACTGACAACATATTCATAGAATCCTAAACGTCTTTGCAGTAGTTCCTCATATGTTAAAAGGAATATGGCTTTGTCCTTGCCAGGAAGCTTTGTGGCAACTCTGAATATGTCCATGTCACTTTCTCTGTAAGGAAGCAAAACATTACTTATTGAAGAAACCTGACTTAATTTTGCAATAAGTAAAAGGCATACCATCTACAGTGTTTCAGTTTCTACAGTTGCAGTATTTTCTTAGGGAACCTTAAAATTAGGGGAAATGATATGCAGTACTATAGGAAAAGAAAAATATGGTTTTAGTGAAAAATAGAAAAACTGCTAGTAGCTAATTCAGTAACTCAAAAGTAATACAAAATAAGCACATAATTATGTTTTAAATAATAATTACAACTTTTCTAACAATATTTATAAATTCTAACTGTACAGCAAGGTGGTTTTATTTTTAGCATTATACAATACCCAACATTATAATTTAATATTTGAAACAGTGAGCAAGACACAGAGATAATGTACTGTGTAGGGTAAGTACATGGAAATGCGTGGAAAAAGCCATCTCTAAATCAAGATACAGATGCATAGTACGGCTGCAGAAATTGTATGTTGCTGTGCTCCAAAAAGTCAGCTGATATACAATAAGTCCACAAAAGAGCTGTACAGGAAAATAGTGCTGACACAGTATTGAGGCAGCTACATTGTTCACCACAGTTGTGTGCTCACACTGCAATATATCACAATTACGGAGGTTTATTAGTAGGAGTTAGCTCAGTGCACTTCCAAGAGAGAAGAGTTTGTGATCCTGTTGGCAATAAACAGCAGAAATAGCCCACTATTTATTTGAACCACTCCCCCAACATACACAAGCACAGGCCACAAATCAACCACAGGCATACCTCTCAACTGTACAGATTTTCACAGAAGATCCAGATTTTTGCCTTATATTTTTGGTCCGTTTTTCATAAAATTATGTTTTTTGGCAAATTAGTGGCAAATCATTAAAGACTGAAATTAGAAAATAATGACAGGCATCTGAGATCCAGACTACATATTCTTCAGAAAAATCATATTAATGCAAAACCTGTTATTCCATCAACTTTCTAAGTTTGTAAGAGCAATATTTAAAATGTGTCCCTATTTTGGGCCTTTGTCCCACTTTTATTTATAGCTTTTTCCAGATTTCTTGCTCTAAGAGATTGAGAGGTATGACCACAAGTTGCTGTCATATCCCCATACAGAAATAGTGTTGCTGCTGTAACACATCAGCCAATAAATGCTACAGTGACAGCACAGCCCAATAGGAACCTGTGACATAACTGGACTCATTAATATGAGGTCATTCATAAAGCCTAAACGAGGGCATAAATGAATAATAGTAACACAGTTAAGCAAGAAACTTCCTGATCTGCACTTTCCATGCCTGTGTGCTAATCTAGGCCTAGCAGCCTATAGAGTGTAATACTACCTCCAGATAACAGAAAAGCTTTTGATGAGTATATGATAGAATATAGAAAAGGACAACGTAGGAAAATAATGCTTCATATAGAAGGTACTATAAAATCATTTTTGTATACAATTAGCAAGCTTTTTGTAGATACATTTCCTAGAACAGGTTTGGACAATAGAAGATCAAATTTGAAATGTGTATACAAGTTAATGGAAAATAGTCACCCTATAATAAATAAATATGTTAATGGAAAATAGTCACCCTGCAATAAATAAAGACTGGGTACTGGAAGCTATGAATAGAATAAGATAAGATACATCACTTAGACTAGATAAATTCAATATTGTGAAATATTAGAGAGTCTATCATTAACCCTCTAACCTCCCATTTTCAACAATCCTTGGAAACTAGATATGTACCACAGCAATAGAAAACTGTAAGTGTAATTCATCTACATAAAGGCAGGACACTTCAACAGGTCAAAAACTTAAGACTCATAAGTCTAGTGAGTATCACTGAAAAATATTATGAAAGAGTACTGTTAAAAAGTCTTCAGTAGTCTGTCAAAAATAAGTCTGTGGACATTTACTAGCATGGATTTCTGCGCGGTCATTCACGTATTACTTGTTTTGATTCCAAAGTGGTGTGGGCATTGGATAACAATGTTAACAGCTGATGTGATATTTGTTTAACCTTCTCAAAGCTTTTGATTCTATCCCTCACTATGCTATGCTTAACAAATCAAAAGAATAGAACATTAAAGCTTACACAGTTAGATCGATTTACCAGCTAAAAAAAATGAGCAGTTAAGGTGTGATTGGAGAGGAATCTAAGGAATATGACAGGAAAAGAGTGGTATCTTAATGTTCTGTCGTGGGCCATTCCTGTTTATGGATTCATGTTATCCTTCCCAGTGATAAGTGGACACTGGATGGCAAAGCTTGTGGATGATGAGAAAGTTGATGGGGTGGTTACCTCAATCAAGGCCAAACTGACATCACAGGCCTCGTTAAGGCTTGTACTCTAACATTTTTTATCAGACAAGACCTGACAACTTGATTTCTGTACCAACTTACATCCACAACCCCCCCCTATTTTTAGTACAATTTCAGTGGTACACAAACCATAAAACACCTTGCTGATTTTTAATTTTTCTCTGTACCATTAATTGTAGCACTTCTTTAGAATGGAGGAGTTTGTGCGTGTTTCAGTTTTCTAAACTCCCACCTTGGCACTTTGAGAGCTATTCCCAAATCCATCTAATTAACTGGTTCTGGTGGATCCACTATAAGTTGAAGCTCAGCCCACCAAGTGTTTTCTTCACTCCAAAAGGATAAAGAACTGCCTCTCTGAAACAGCAAACCACACAAAGAAAGTTATGTTTTTTTGCATGGGGTAAGTCCTCCTGCACCACCACACCTTCTTTTCTTAACTATGTTAACAGCAAAACTATGGGGAAAACTGAATCACCCAACAAGAATAAACACCCATATCTGTGACCTCAAGTTAATCACCTAGTACAAAACACTGTTAGGCAAAGGTAACTTTAGAGAAATGGAATCAGGAAGATAATGGTCACAGGTTTATAGTCAGTTGCGCATATCACCCAAGCTATTTTCTTCCAGTATAGCAGCTAAAGTTTTTATTTGCACATACTAGTTTTGCTTGAAACACACACAGACAAGATCCTACTGCTTGCATCTTTTATTTATTTATTTATTTATTTAAATTTGTTGACCGGGAGTGTCCGACTGGATGTAGGTCCATTTTCAGCGGAGGCCCGGGGAGAAAAGCTCCACAGTTAAAATAAACAGACAGTAGTTACATTGGATTACATAGCGATTAACAATTTAACATAGCAATTACTTACAACATATTTACAGATGAAGAACATATTACATCAGTAGACAACTAGAATCTTTATCTGCGAAGTACATAACAGACATTAACAAATGTTACAATGAGAAGTTCCTGCTGTATAATAAGTACTAGGCTTATGAGCATCTGAGCTTGCTATAATCAAGGTAGTTAGTGGAGTGGAAAGAAAGGTAGTGATTGGATGGGGTGGATGATATTAGAGTGGGAGTTGCAAGGGTATAGCCAGCATGCTTTTAGGTGCGCTTTTAGTAAAGTTTTGAAGTGGGTGCATGATGGTATGGAGGTAATTGTGGGTGGAAGGGAGTTCCATAATTTGGCTATGGTGCAAGAGAATAGTGCTTCACCAGCAGAGTTATTGGTTTTAGTGATCTGCAAGTGATTTTTCTTGCTGGATCTTAGTGGTCTGGAGGTGCGATAGGGTTGGAGTAGATTCTGGAGGGATGGGACATTTAGTGGATGGTTTACTAGTTTGTGGGCGAGTGAGAGTTGATACCACTGAAGGAGGTGAGGGAGTTCAAGCCAGCCGAGTTCAGCAAGTGAGAGACAGTGGTGACTATGGTAGGATGCCCCTGTGGCGAATTTGGCGATTTTGTTGTAGCAGGTCTCTAGCTTGTTTAGATCGCATTACCTTAGGTTGGTATATATTGGACAGGCATAAAGTAGGGTGGAGATAAGGTGGGAATTTGCTATTGAAATTGTTGCTGCTTTGGTGAGAAATTGCTTATTTCTGTATAACGCTCCTATTTTTTTGTGGACTTTTTTTATGGTCATGGATATGTGAATGTCAGATTTTAGTTTATTGTCTATTTCCACTCCTAGCAATTTGGTGTGTTCAGTTGGGTATATAGTGGTGTTGTCTTTTGCTGTGATGTTAAAGTGAGAGTTGTTTTGAGTATGTTTGGTGGGTTGGAAGATGAGTAGTTTAGTTTTGTTTGGGTTGAGTATTAATTGGGCATCGGATAACCAAGTTTCAACAGAGGAAAAGGATTCCTGTGTGACTTTTTGCAGTTTTGGTAGGGACTGGGCTGAGCAGATGGTGGTTGAGTCATCTGCGTATTGTATGAGCGTGCCATGTTTGGTGGCAGAGGCTAGATTATTGGTATAAACAGAGAAGAGTAGGGGTCCAAGGATGGATCCTTGGGGAACCCCTATGGAGACAGGTAGTTGGGGAGATATGTCATTCTGCCATACAACGGATTGTTGGCGGTCAGACAGGTAACTCTGAAACCAGTTGGTGACTGATTGTGAGAAGGATAGGTTATTGAGGACAGAGATATGTTGTTTGTGTGGGACCATGTCAAATGCTTTAGATAGGTCTAGGAAAGTAGCAGAGGAGAGATAGCCATTGTTTTTATGCTGAAGGATAGTGTTAGTAAAGGAGAGTAAGGCAGTGGTGGTGCTATGGTTTGGTCCAAAAAACATGCTGAGGACTGGAAAGGAAGTTGTTAGTAAGGTTGTTTTCTCTCTACATTGGCTAATAATGCAGACTCTTGGTGAATTAGTATGACAGGTTTTATACTGCCTGTCATTCCTCACTTTTTCTCCAAGATGCACCACCCTCAGGCTCGGAATAATGAACTTTGAGGGTGGTTGGACACAGGGGTACTTGTCTCTTACAAAAAAAGGGTTTTAAACTAATGTTATATTTGCTTGTATTGTGCACAAGTTTGAGCAGCTGTGAAATGCATTTTGGAGTACTCAGCCTTGAGCTACATAAGTGAATGCTGCTAAGGTGCTATGTTGTAGGTTGTAGTTTTTTTGTGAATCAAGGACTCATAATGGAAAAAAAATGGATGAACAGTTAGATTTTAGAAACTTGTAGTGTAACGCCAATTAATTTTTATCTGAACTTTACCTGAGTAATTTTATCTGAATTCATGTCAGTGTATTGGCAACCATTTCCCTGACTGCAAGTAGATTCAAAAATTTTTCTGAAATGCTTTCTGCCATCTCAAGACCCTGAAATCCGTGGGGCAACTCTACCATCACGGAAAGGCATTTAGGCACAATTTCTGTGATATATAGGCAGTCAAAGAAACAACCATTGCTAGACTAACTGCATTCCATTGTATCCTATTGTATTGTTTTGTTTTCCACTGCAGTTAATACTGGTCATCAATCTCTGTCAAAGCTGTTGTTTTGCAGGCAACCAGTAGCTATTCTTACATCAGCCCATCCATCTTTGTCTAATAACAGATCTTTCTGGAGTATTAATGGGGAGAGAGGTTACAGTTCTTCAACTGTCCTCAGTAATAATCGACATTAACCACATAACCAGCATAAATACAAGCATGTATATCTTAAAAGACTCAGGCTGCAACAGTTTTTGTGGACAATTAAAACTTTAGATCAAATAACAGTCTAAGCACTGGAGGAGACAGAGAATTTGTTTTTTGGGGGGGGGGTTGAACAGCCAATACTATTCCACCCATCATGAAGGAAGGTCTGTTGCTTTTCCCAACATCTGGCACACCTGTTCAGGTTGTAGCTGACATGTGAAGCAGTACATACGTTCTGAGACCAGTACTGTAGGCCATGTACAGTAGTAGCCACAACAAATGGGGGCCAAGGACTTAATATCTAACAGCCCACCTCAGTGTCAGAATGGAAGGTAGTTTTGTAGTCTGCAGACAGATAGGGTCCATTCTTGAGTAGAGATGGCCCTGGTTTGGGTCCTGCCTTCAGTCCTGCCAGAGTGAAGATGCTGCTGGACTTAAATCAGAGAATATAGAACAAGCAGCTGTGAGGCACAGGGCCCAAACTGTCTTCATGACTCCCTGGAATATCTGGAAGTGTTTTTTTATAAATCCTTCTCACTCATGCCTGTTAACCGTCAGCTACCGAGTCACTCAGAGGATGGCACCTCTGAGTGACTCGGTAGCTGACGGTTAGCAGGCATGAGTGAGAAGGATTTATAAAAAACACTTCCAGATATTTCTGATCAAAAGTAAAGCATATAAACAACTTGCTAAATTAATATGTTAAGCACTCCAGCAACAATATTTATATACTGTATTAAATGGTAATCCAATTTATTTTTTCCCACTGTGCATTTTGGAATTTTTCTTGAGCAACCAATCCATTATTTTTTTTACCACAACATTGTTAACTATACATTTCTTCCTAAATTGATAAAACCATACTAAAGAAGTGCACCTTCACTGTTTTATGTGTTACTTTATTTGACTTGTTTTGTTTACTGGTAAAGTCCATCTGGTATGCGTAGACACAGTATACAGGCAGAAAAAATGCATGCCTGTACATAATGACACAGAACAACATAACTACAGATTATGCTGGTTAGATCTGTCAGTGTTCACTGAGTTAAAGAATACGCAGGATGCATAGAACTCTGAAATGCAATATCAAGTTAAATGTTTTTGATGAGTGATTTACATGAAACATTTTGTAAACGATTTGGTGCAAGAAGGTAGCAGAAGCAAGTTTCTGTTCACAGATGAAATATGTACACATTTACAGAAATATACAATGATTAGGTGTGACAGCCTGGAAAACATATGGCAGATAGTAAGGTGCATTTAGGACATCTGGCTTGTAGGAAGGTATGAACTGATGGGTAATTTGCAGTTTACAAGACTCCGCAATAGGTAAATAATTTTATGTAGCTTATGGAATACAGGAAGTGGGAATTGTGGAGGAAAGTGCCTGCAGTGAGGTGAGTGTAACGGGTTTTTGCACTATAGTTGTTTTAGTTAATTAATTCTGCATGACCGGGCTGGTAACGTGCTAAGGTAGTGTCTCAAAAGTTGTTTAACTTGAGATGGGTTGGCACATGTCTGGATTAATGGTCAAGTTCCATGATTTTATCTGTGTAGAAGGAGAAGAGGGCATCAGCAAAATGATATGCAATGCTTGTAATTTGTCAATGCAGAAACAAGGAGGATGGCAGAGGCCCTGTAAATGAAGTTTGGTACCAAACCGATTTGTCCAGGGACATCTTCAGGTGGGGGCTAGGTAGAAATAGTAATGGGATTAAGAGGTTAGGGGAAGAAAGCTATTTGGGGAGGATGAAAAGGTCAAATGGGAAAGTAGGATGATTGGGAGAAAATGAGGTAGGTGTAGGGAGGGGCTTAATGTGTTTTATGTAAGTGTAACTTGATCTGTCAAGTAAAGTAAAATTAAAGGAATGTTCGGAAGAAGAGGATCAGAATCCTGAGCCTGCATCCAGGAACAAAATCTTTTCCATTTTCCTGCATAAGATTTCCTAGTGCTAGGACGTCTGGCTTCTAAAATGACATCCATAACCTGCTTGGGTAGGTAATTAAAACGCCTACCGAAGTAGTGTAAAGCAAAATTGTACCTTCGTTTAATTGTACGTTGATTGAATCTAGCACAAAATCGACAACTAGCTACATCGTGGTCAGGGCCTAAGCAAGGAATACAGTAAGAATGAAAATCCTTATGAGGTATTTGCTTCCCACATGACATACAATTATTAACTTTTTCTGACATCGGACTGGAGCAAGAAAAAGTTTCCCCAATGGGGTACTTAGCTTTGAGTGGAGAAGAAAGTCTTCGGACTGAAGTTTTTCAGAAAAAATCGTCAGGAGTCAGCCGACCGGTACTAGTGAACTGCTATCACCGCACGGCAAGAAAGACTGGAGAAGATGGTGTCGGCTGTCAGCTTTGTACTCCTGGCACTCTGACGTCAGGGAGCATGGTTGAACAGCCGACGCCGGACCCAGACTTTGGGATTCTGGCAGACCGAGGACTGCCTGCCGGCAGGGGAGAACCCTACAGTCATGACTGCAACAGTGAAACACGATGAACATTCCTTGATAATGAGATGTGCCACATAGAAGGACTTTCTGACCACAGTGCCAATGTGGTGGTGGAAGGAGAGGTTGCTGTCAACCTGCATCCCCAGATCTCTTATAACACCTTCAGTGTTCAGTGGGCTCCCATCGATATGGTAATTAGTGGGAACTGAGTTTTTACCAAAGGGGACGATGGTGCATTTTTTGGCATTAAGCTTAAGGCCATGGTTTCAACACCGGTCATTGGTCTCAGTGAGGCTCTTCTGTAGGATGTCTGCATCACTTTGGGAGTTAATAATAGCTCACAGCTTGCAGTTGTCTGTGAACTTGGTCAGCCAGAGTCCCTTTGTGTTGGCCTAGACTTCTGAGAAGTAGACGCAGCACAGGAGAGGACCCAGGACCAATCCCTGTGGGACTCCACTCATGACTGGTCGGCAGTCCGACTTAGAGTCCGCTACTTTCACACTGTGTGTTCTATCTGTGAGCCAATTTGCAACCCATCTAGTGATATAGGGGTTGATGCCTAGTTTGGTGAGTTTATCAATAATTCCTGAGTGAGGAATGGTATCAAAGGCCTTGGCCAGATTGAGGTAGGCTATCTGAACTGCCTTCCCTTTATCCACAGCCCTGATCACTGACTCAAAGAAGTCAACCAGGTTGAGCAGGCATGATCTTCCTTTCATAAAGCCAAATTGCATGGGGTCTAGAGTTTTGAGATTTCCTATATCTTTGTTAATTAGGTCCATGATGATGTGCTCCATAGCTTTACATATCAGACTCATCAGGCTAATGGGGCAATAATTCCCAGGGTCTGTAGTTGCTCCCCCTTTATGGAGAGGGATGACTGTGACAGTGTGCCATTTGGTAGGGACAAAACCTGAAGTGAGGCTGTGACTGAACAGGGCACAGAGATGTGGTGCCAGTTCACTTTGTAGTTCATGTAGAACACAGCCAGGGATATCATCAGGTCCCATGGAAGCTGTATTCTTGGCCTTGGACAATGCAGTTTTAACCTGTGCTGTAGTAATGCTGGGTGCCTGGTACTCTTCCGGTATTGTGATTGGTCCTTTAGGGGTGGAGAGAGGGGTAAAGTTGGCACTGAATCTGTCAGCCAGTATGTTGGCAATATCTGTTGTCTCAGTATATGAGGTACCATTGTGCAGTAACTCAGAACAAATCTGGGTATTGCCGTGGAGGTTCTTGATATAGCTATAGAAGGTTTGTGATTGTTTTTAGTGTCTACTGCAATTCTTCCTTCATAGCCGGCTTTAGAGGATTTGATGAGGGATCTCAACTTTTTGTTGAGGCTAATAAGGGTGTCACCTTTTTCTGCAACAGTTTCTTCCTTCTGTTGTAGACTTTATTAATGGCAGGGGACTACCAGATTGGCTTTCTTTTTTTGGAGGAGAGCGTCTTGGTTCTGTTGGGTATGGCTAGTTCCAGGTATTTATTTACATGTTCATACAGTGCATTGGTGTATGATTCAGCAGCCATGCAGCTATTTTACATTGGCATGGGTGCCATGAAGTTAGCCACCTCTGTTTTTAGGAGTCCAAAGTCAGATTTGCAGAGGTTTTTAAAGGTGGTTGCCTTTGTGGTGGGTGTGGGTGAGATGTGGATTTCCATGGTGATTAGTTTATGGTCGGATCTGACCAGGGAGGGATTGACTATTGGTGTAGAGCAATGGCCACCCATGTTAGTAATAACCAGGTCAAGGATGTTGCTTCCTCTAGTGGGGCTCAGAATAAGCTGGTCCAGGGTATTGGAATTGATGAATTCCAGGAAGCGTTGGGCCAGTGTATTGGTGTTTGAGTAGTTTTCTCAGTTGATGGAGGGGTAGTTGAAGTCTCCTAGTAAGACAGTGTAGGGTTGGACCTTGATAGATTCCAGGATACTTAGGAATGTGTAGTGAGAGTCTAGGGACATGGTTGGGGAGCTATAGTAGGCTATAACCTGGATCCCCATCTTACCCAATGTTAGTTGTGACTAAAGTATCTCAGATGCGTTATGCTGGGCTACTACTCTGGAGCTGTGCATATCCTTTATGAATATGGAGACACCACTGCCTTTGGAGCTTCGGTCCATGTTTTGGGGAAGAAAGGCAAAAAATGAGTTACAGCGTGGTAGCAGAGGGGGGCCACTTTAAACCAGGTCTCCATTACAGCACAAATGTCAATGTTCTCCATTTTGAGGAGACTTCTAGCATTGAGCAGCATGACCCTCAGATTGCATTTATTTATAGCTGTTACAGTAGTAATTTGGTCTTTGGAACACTGCCTAAAAAAAGCACTATAGGGGTGGCAAGAGCCTTAGCCAGGACCCGGAAACCCATGGGTGACAGATGCAGGTCATCTCTGGCAAAGCATCAAGGTCTGGCAATCATGTCATCCCAAGCAGACAGATACTAGATCCCCTTAGAATGACATGAGAAACTTAGCCAATTGTTGAAGTCAATCCTTTTTTTGTTTGTAACATTCTGGGTGATGGTAGGATACTGCTCAGGGCTAGTGTCATACCTGCCTGGGCCACATAATCCGAGAGCTCCACCATATCTCTTTTCATGTAGTCCAGGAAGGTGCATCTCAGGTCATTCATACCCATATGGACAATGACAGAGTCATACTTGTACTTGTGGAGTGACCTGAGTGTGTGTGTTATGTGTCGGATTCTGGCACCTGATAGAGAGCTGAATGTTACCTTCTTATTCAACCTAGTGAGTGGGACATCTATGTGCCTCACTATGGAGTCACCTGTGATTAGTGTATTGGGAAGGTGTTTAGCCTTAGGGGCTTAGGTTGAGGGGCACACCGTGGAGGTAAGCTATGTGTCCTTTGGTTTGTGCTGTGTTGTGGTTGTCGAGTGCATTTCTGCCTTGGAGGTCTCTGCTCTTTAGGTAAATTCCTATTGAGAGCCTCCATGAAGGTGGGTGTGTTAAAGTAAGAAGGTAGCCCAAAAACAAATAAACAAGAATAATGGCAGAAGGAGATGACCGCAAAAGGCAATGAAATCCACAGAAATAGCGTATAAAACCTTTAATCACCGCTTTCATCAACTGACTTCCTCAGGGTGTGTTGTTTGTGTTTTTATGTGATACGCAGACTTCTTCAGACAATAGTAAATTGCAAGGGAAAGCTTTTATACTATTCAATAATCTTAATTGACATTTTTATGTGATAGTGGGAGTTCTGGAGGGCTATGTGTTCCATGTGGTATAGTACTGGTGTTGACCTTCTCCTCTTGACCAGCTAGTCCAGTCTTGGCTGGAGAGTGCATAGCTTCAATTTGGTGATATAAGTGCATCTCTCACAAGTCTGAGTGTTGAGAGGTAAGAGAAGAGGGTTCTCTGTGTACATGAGGCAGTTGCTACACTACCTCAGAATGCCCAAGTGCACCAGGTTTATAGGAGAAAGCACAGGGAACTGCCCTTTAATCATGCCAGGAGGGGTGGTCATAATTACTAAGTACTGGAGCTATTTCCGTGAAGAACAATTAGTGCTGATGGCATTTAGGTGTGCTACAATAATTGCTACGAAAACCTGTTGAAGTGCAAAGTGATTACACTATATGAAGTGCAAGAGAGAAAGAACTATCAAGATATAAGGGAAAAACTGAAGAGCAGACTTTCTGGCACCAATAATAGTTTACCTCAGATCGGCGCCACTGCACAGAGCTTAAACAAGCGCAAACCTGCACAAACATGGCTTTTAAACCAGAAAGTTGAAAGGGATGGAAAAACTGTCCAAACAGCCAATAAACTACAATTTCTGGGCCAGAAATCACTCCTCTTGTGGTAGATAGGCTACCTAGTGCTTACCTCTCCCACTGATAAGCTAGAAGGCTTCCCTCCAACTCAGAAGGTCTTGGGGGGCTCAGAAGCTTACAAACAGTCCTGGATACAGCAAAGCTGTATCTGGACTAGACTAGTAAAAAACCAAGACACGAACTAAGAAATTCAAAACCAAAGGATCAGAGTAGTAGGACCAAGGAACGCTGGAGTCAAATATAAGCCGCAAGACAACTTCAAACTTTATTAAAGTAAAGCGCTTTTCATCTGCGTGATACGCAGACTTCTTCAGACAATAGTAAATTGCAAGGGAAAGCTTTTATACTATTCAATAATCTTAATTGACATTCAATCAAATCAATCAAACAATTAAATACATTCCAAGTTAGAAAATACATTTAAAGTTAAAACATGAAATGGGTATGAATGCACTCAAAGATATATCCTAACCCCACTAAGCCTGCCTATTCCTACAGAATAAAATACAATTACAAGTACAAGTATTAAAATACATTAAAAAATATATATTAAAAATATATATTAAAACATTAAACAAGTATAGGACTATACCCAAGTATGAGAAGTAAATAAAATGTAGATTTGTGAATGTGTTAGTGTAAAAATATGTCTTAACAGACGTAGTAGAACTCTTTAAACTGAATATTCAAGTTTTCACTTGAATTATAAGTTCATAATTCGAATTCTTATCTGCTACGTATTTTGGAATAACAAAGTTTAAAAACTGGAAGTGCAAGAACTAAATCAAACACTATCATAAAGGCTCTATCTTAGAAGGCTCCTCAATTTTAATAAACAGCTAATGGAACAACTATCATTTAGACCGGGAAATGCATACGCATTAAGTCTAATCTGCCATCTCAATTCTGATGCTTCTAATAATAAATGTGAAGGGGCCCCTCTCTTGTTTTCAAGTACTTGGTCTATTACTATAAATTTGAAAAAATGATCTTTGAACGTTGATATATGCTTGGCCAGAGCATTCTCTTGCTTCTCTTTATTAATGGCATAAATATGCTCGTAGATCCGCTCACGAAGCCTACGTTCTGTTTTACCCACATAGAACCCTTCACATTTTTGACACTGGGCCAAATAAACAACCATGCGGGTATTCTGGACTAGACTAGTTACAGGAAAGGTGGAAAACAAGTGCAAATAGGGCTTTTAAACCAGAAAGTTGAAAGGGATGGAAAAATTGCCCTAATGGTGCTTACCACTCCCACTGATAAGCGAGAAGGCTTCCCTCCAACACAGAAAGGCTTGGGGGAGGGGGCACAGAAGTTTACAAACAGTCCTGGATACAGCAAATCTGTATCTGGACTAGACTAGTTAAAGAAAAGGCAGGGAACAAGCTTAGAACTTTTTTTATTTCTTTACAGAAAAGCAGATAAAACAGCAGTAAAAAGAATTCAAATGCAGTGCAAGCTAGCACACTTGTGTGCATAGCAATATTAAAGCAAATACAATTTAAATAAAGGCAATTAAATTAAAAAATGACTAAAAACAAATGTAGAAAGCAGTACATTATGAAAAAATCAAGACACTGCAGAACTCTGAAAAGTTAAAGAGTGCCAAAAATATACTTATCAGCTCTATATTTCCAGATTGTTTGAGAAACACACTCAGTCAGAACACAAGGAGATTCTAGCAATGGTAGATTCTAGCAAAGTATTTTTTTCTTCATACAATTTGTGGTTTTCTGGAAAAATATTGAAGACTGAAGTCACTAAATTATACTAAATAATGAAAGGCATTTCATTTTCAGACTTCATATCTTTCAGAAAATACCTGTTATTCTAGCAACTTTTTAAGTGTATAGGAAAATATTTAAAATCTGTTCATAGTTTTTGGGTCTTTGCACACCTCCACCAATTGTTTCAGGCTTTGTACAGACTTCTTGGGCTGAGAAGTTTACAGGTATGATATACAGAAGCAGACCCATCCATACATGATCTATAGATTGCTGTGTATTTAAATAGCTCCTGCAATGTATCAGTAGCTTTACTGAATGATCTGTGAGCACCTGTTTGACTTGACCAGTACCAGACTGGGCTGGTCAGACCCATATGATATATTTTGTTTGTGGTCCGGTCTGAGCATGCTGTTTCTGGACCATGTGCACTTGGGAACAGAGGGACTGTTATAATCATTACGGTCATATCTTGGTATGCTGGTGTTTGTCAACTGTATAGACTTTGTAGAAAGTTTTCTGTCTCATATTTTTGTCCATTTCTCCCAACATTGTGGTTTTTGGGCAATTCCTTAGGAAATCATGAAGGGTTAATTTCAGAAGATAACTGTTAGGCATTGGGGTTTCAGACATAGCTTTCAACTTTCATCCTGAAAATGAGAAACTCCAGTCCTCATAATGTGGAGCAAATGGGCAAAAGGTGGAATACATATTAATGGCTTATTAATAACTTTAACCTGGGAAAGTCATAGGATAGCTAAACTATGCTGTTTTTTAATTTAAAAGAATATCTTAAGACCCCAAATGACATACATTCTTCGTATTGTTGTACACGAGCTTGGAGTCCGGAGTGAGGGAAGTGTGCCTGTGCTGACAGTTGTTGAGTGGGTGGGGGGTGTTTGGAAGAAGTGATCTTACCATACCTTGGTACAGATTTTTGCACCATGTCTAGATTATGAAGTTGGGTAGTTTGGACGCCTGGGTTAGGGAAATGGAGAGCCATCTGTTACACATCATCGTTCTTTGAAGTCAGCCATTTGCTGCATGATATTTGTTTATAGGATGTGAGGAATGCACAGAATGTCCAGGTTTGGCCTCATTTTGGTTCATTTTTCATAAAATTGTAGTTATTTCAAAAAGTACTTGCAAATCATTAAAGCTTGACGTTAGAAATCTCAGGCATTTGAGTTTCAGACTTCCTACTCTTCAGAAAATTCATGCTAATGCAACACCCACACTGAGTATCTATTAACTTTCTAAGTTTGTAAGAGCAATATTTAAAAAAAAGTCCCTATTTTGGGCCTCTGTCCCACTTTATTTATAGCTTTGGCCAGATGTTTTGCTCTAGGAGGTTGAGAGGTATGGCTGGCATGCACTTTTATTGCTGTTTACAGTAAGCAGACATTGCTTCTGCCCAGATGGGGCAGAATGGACAGATTTTATCTCATAATTTAGGCCATTCTTTAAACTTTGGAGGGTTCTCAAATGTTAAGGGGGTCATAGTGATGATATGTTGATATGTTGAGGGCTCTGTGTGTGCTTGCCTCTTGTGGGAATGAATGGTTTAGTGAAGATGGTGGCTTTTCTGTGGCAGTGTGTGTTGCTACTATGTGCACGCTTCCCATCTAATACTCGAGTTTGGTAATGTTATGGGGCATTACATTAGGTAAAGCTTCCTTTTTACACAAATGCCATGGCAGGCTCCGTAATCTGCTATATTGGCAGAAGTATGGACTGGTTTAATTTTTCTTTACCCTGATGATTGTCTTTCCTTCATCTTCAAGATGAGGAACCCTGTCACTTATAATGTGGTACAAATGGGTAAAAGGTGGAACATTTTCTAATGACTCACAAACAACTTTAACTAGGAAGCTCACAGGATGGATAAAATGTGATAATTCTATTTACAGAGTAGGCCTTTTAATGAAATAATGATTAATTTCTGTTTACCACTGATATCATTTAAATTGTTAACATGGAATATTTGGCAGACTTTTTCTATGTGGAACTTCGAGTAACATGAACTTTTATGACCCCAAATGAGGAATGTTCCTTGAGATGAGGTACACTTGAGACTATGGGTATGTTATGAAGGTATTTTACTCTCTGTTTGAGCATGTTAAGTTTCATTGCAGTGTATATGTTGCTGTTACAACTGCTTGTAGACCAAAGCAGCACATGGGAGAAGCTGCTAAGGTAGCACTTTTTAACAGATGAATATGTAGTTTTGTTTAAACTTTTAATTTGGCTTAGAGTGTGAAAACGCAGGGATATTCTTGTAATGCTTACTAACAGAAATGTTCCCAAGACTGTTTGAAGAAATAAGTTAACTTGACCCATATAGTGCTGTATAGGTTTGTATAGAAATCACTAGGTGACCCATGTATTTTGATATTTAAATTATCCCTCATACACAGTCAGTGGCAGCTGGTGACTTCAAATTAAAGGAGGGCTGCAGGAGACAGCTGAATGGGTGTGGCCAACTAGAAAGGGGTGGGGCTATGCTCAAAACCACAACAACTGGAACTTTAATTAAATACGCTGCCCTGGGTGCCAAACAATCATTACGAGAGTCCAATCAAGACAAAATGAAGTGTAGAAGAAAAAAATATTTCAATGCATTGGCTACATGACAGCTTAATATCCAGATGGAAACAGGTTGTGAGGCATGTAAAAATAAATTACTTTTTAAATACATTACTGGAATGCCAGTCAAAAATCAAGTATAAAAAAACAAGCAGCACTCAACTCAAACCACTACTCCTTGCACTGCAGTTCTAATTATAATTTATATTCAGCCTTATAAAATTACCAAGTAACATGCTGAAAGTAGCAATCTCTGTGATACCCTCACTTGTAAAAATATTTCTTATCCAAAAAAGACCTGCTGCCTGACACAAATATCTACTTGTTTCATGGGGAAGACATGATCAAAGTAAAAAATGAACAGCAAACAAGAAACAAGCTCATGATAAATTGCTTAAAGGATTCCTGCACAAGTTATGGACCACGCATGATAAATTGGCATTCTGTTTAGTTTATGGGTAAGCCTGCAAAGATGACTGCAAGTCTCCAACAAAAGATGACTGCAAGTCTCCAATAAATGTAATGAGCTTCTGAAAATCCTGTAATCCTGTCCTTTTATTACAAATACTGTCGTATGCATTTCAATACCCAAGGCTTATACATTATCTAGTTATGTAAATATTCTCTGCATGGCAACAACGAAAAGGCTTTCAATGCGGGTAATTCTTTAACAGTATGCCTATTAAAGCTTACTTGCATCTTACAATCTCCGACAAGCTTACCTGATGCTCATTAAATCATTGCTACTTAAACAGAGCAACAGGGCACTGTGACAGCATGCATTTCCTGAATAATAAGAAGCATAAATCAACAGTATAAAAATCTGACAGAAAACCAGAACATTCTGCAAAATCAAGGACAGATGAAAAGCCACGGTCGTACTTGTGGTCTACCTTGGATGGGGGAATACTCTGCACACTTACACTGCATAACTGCTCCTTGCCTTCCTTGGACACATCTAGAGCCACTACAATGGGGAGTGGGGTGCAACAAGTATGTCATAATTTGAAATGTCTCTGGCTGACAGTGATGGCTCTGACACTCATACCTCTCAACTTCAGAGCAAGAAATCTGGACAAAGCCATACATAGAACTAGAAGTGGGACACAGGCCCAAAAATAAGGACAATTGTTAAATATTGCTTTTATTAACTTAGATAATAGAACAGTAGTAGATCTTGCATTAGTATGAATTTTTTGAAGGGTATGAAATCTGAAACTCAAATGTCTGTCATTATTTTCTAACTTCAATCTTTAATGACTTGCCACTAATTTGCCAGAAAACCACAATTTTATGAAAAACAGACCAAAAATGTGATGCAAAAATATAAAGTTGCCACACAATACAGCTGGGAACCTGTCAAAAAAGGGACACCTTTTTAATATTAACAGTTAACTTGAGCAGCTAACAAAATAAGAGCATCTACATGCACTTCTGAAATAAAAGTTATCTATAACTCTGATCATTACAGTTATATAGAATTGTAAACCCTCCACATTTTCTTCCAAAATTGTCATTTTGAAGAGGGATTATTAGGGGAGAGCAACATTTTGAGCCAAAATTGGGGACAATTGAGAGGTTTGGATATTCCTAATTCTGCAAAGCGATTTGCACGTACCTCTCAACCTCTTAATGCAGGAAATCTGGACAAGGCCAAATATATTGGGGGAACATACAAACACTACTAAAAATTGCTCTTGTATAAACTTAAGACAGTTGATAGAATAACAGGTCTTGCATTAGCATGCATTTTTCTGAAGGTTATGACATCTGAAACTCAATGTCTGTCATTTAGTGACTTCATTCCTAAATGATTTGATATAAAACCACAACTTTTATGAGGAACAAACCAAAAATAAGAAGCAAATATCTATTCATTCTGCAAAAATATGGACAACTGAGAGGTATAGTTCAACAGGGGCTGTCTGAGTTTGCTACACTTCCCCCCCTCACAAAATCATGGTCGAATGGAGCCTCCCCTCTGCAGCCATTCCAATGTCCCATTCCTTGGTTATTTCACCCCATTTACCATAAACACTGTAATGTGCATACTGCTTTACTTCTGCGATGATATGGATTTCATTTGAACGTTTTATTTTATATTTTACAGCATAAACTCTAATAGATATCTGTTAAATAAGCAATGCAGTCTCACAATGAAAATAGACTTAGCATTTAATCTTCTCTGCCCTTGAAACTCACATGCATTGAAACAGCACTGAAACTTACATTTAAAGAAAATACATTTTGCCAGTGGCAGATAAAGATTAACTCTGAGCTGTTTTCAAAATCATAGGCCCCTTGAACATGAAACATACACATGCTCTTTGATACACCTTCCTGACTGCATTACATTATATTCCTTGCACAATACAGTACAGTTGTTAGAGGGCATTTTAAATTTATTGTTTTGAACATTTTTCCAGTAAACAATGAAACAAAATGCATGCACCAATAATGACAAAACTGCCCAGTTCAGAACATTTCCATCATAAAATGTCTACTCAACCTTCTATAGTCCACCAGTATCAGTAAATATGCACAACCTCTGAAGTAGTAAAATCCACATTAAAGAAATCTGTAACTAATAAAGAGGTTGCTGGTAGCAAACAACTTTATATGTCATTGTTTCATCCACAAATAAAGTGCCTGTTGCCTTTGAAGAATAAATTGCCTATGTTGCATGCATTAAAAAAATGATAAGCTAGTAATACCGCAATAGGGAATGGATAGCAAACTGATAACAGGTTCATAATTACTAGATATCTTTGCCAAAAAGGACTGCAGCATCCACCCCCTTTACAACACAGTACAGTATCAGCAATGCATCTACCTACTGTGGGAGTAGAACCCACAGCCTTCTGCATCAAAAGCAAGTAGACTACCTGTTGTGCTATTAACAATGCAAGCAGACTTAGCATAAGCAGCACAAAACTTGTGTTCCCCTGCAGCTCTCAGCTCCTTGTAAAATCTACTCGACACTCAGCTGTATCTCTGAAGTTTGCAGCACAAGATATCTGGAAAAAGCCAAAATTTATTGGGGGGGGGGGACGACAAAAGGCCAAAAAACGGGACACATTTTAAACATTGCTTGTATAATATTGAAAAGTTGCTAGAATAAAATGCTGTGTTACCACCATACATTTCTCTGCCACGTCGTGAACCCAGGGGACCCTGTGCAAAACAGTCAGTGAAACATACCACTATGCCAAATCAGCTGAAACAGAGGAAGACAAACTTAAATGGCTACTATTTAGTGAATTCAGTTCTCACCATAGCTGTCAACCTCTTAGCAAAAAACACCTAAAAAAAGCCAATAATGTGGGAATACAGCTGACAAACATATTCAGTGAATTCAGTTCTCACCATAGCTCTCAACCTTAGCACAAATACCTGGTTGAGGCCAATAATGGGGGAATACAGTCCCAAAAATATGGGCAAATTTCAAATATCCATGTTATAAACTTAGGCAATTGCTAGAATAAAAGGTTTTGTTTTACCATGTACTTTCTGAAGAATATGAAGTCTGAAATTTAAATACCTGTTATTTTTAAACATTTGTTAACCAGGAAACTAGTCTGTCTTAGAACAAAACAAAGCCACATTTCAGCAGAGCAGGGAGAAACACATCTTTGTAAGGGATGGGAGGACATGCAGACTCCGCACAGAAGGCACCCTAGCCAAGAATCAAACCAGAGAACCTGTAGCTGTCAGGCAACAATTCTACCAGTGCACCACTGCACTACAAACATTTGCAAGGAAATATGAAGATACAGAAACCACAGATTTTTATGAGGAACAGAACAAATATGAGGCAAATATCTGCATTTGTTTACAAATAGTGGTGGGTAGGGAATTCAGGTCCTTGCCACCTGCATCCAAGGTACAGGATTCAAGCCAGGGCATTTCTACCCACCACTATGTGTAAGTAATACACACGCACACACACACACGCACACACATGCACACACACGCACACACACACACACACACACACACACACACACACACACACACACACACACACACACACCTGTAAATGGGTCCGGAAGCAGTAAACCAGGTCCAACTCCATTGTCTCAAAGCAGCACACACACACACACCTGCAAATGGGTCTGGAAGCAGTAAACCAGGTCCAACTCCATTGTCTCGAAGCAGCAAACCCACGCTCGACTTAACGCTTCCCTTTAAGGGCTTTGCACTCAACTTACTTCACTCCTGATTGGTCCTGCCTGCGGCTCAAGCAGTCCAGAGCTCCTCTCTTCTGTGCAGCCATCTACCACATGGCATCTTGGGCATCTCTGGGGCAGAAAATACCTTCTCTGCATCTGGACTGCTGACTTGAGCAGTCAGAGTTCGATAGGATTGCTGGGCATCTGCGGGGCAGTCTGAGTGTGTCTGTGCATGCGCAGCAGTTCCGGTACTCATTAAAAAAGAAAACATTTTTTTTTAAAATATATGTCCATTATATCTCTTCTATCTCCTCTAACTCCTCTTCCCATTTCTACCTCCAACCTGCCCAACCAAACTCTACTTGCTACTGACCACCTTCACTGCACCTGGAACCTGCTTCATACCTGATTGTCTCTGCAACCTCTTCCTATACCGGCTGTAACCCGCTCCATTCGCCCTGCAGGCTCACTCCGCTCCCCTACCCTACCCCCAATTCCCACTCACCCCTAGTGGTCCTAAACTTATACTTCACTAACCACTCCCCTCTTATTCTCACCCTATCACAAACCTCTTCATCATTAGGCCTCTCCCCTATCTCTTTCTTTCCTAATTAGTACTAATTACCTCTCTTTTGAACTACTCCCTCACATTTTCTAATCACTCTCTGTACTACTTCCCAATTCTACCTCCTTTATAACCACTACCTATTTCTTATTTACATAATTCACACCCTGGTCTATCTCCTGAAACACACTCTCATATTTTTTACTTTACCTACCCACACAAACTACTCACAACTCATAACTACTTATTACAATGGCCCCAACACACAAAACTATTTTCACAAACATACTACTCTTTACTACCACGATAGCCTCTCTTACTATACCTTACTCACTCACCTTCTTTGAAAATCTTTCTCTACCTGAACAAAGCCATAACTTCCAACAAACATTTACATCTTCTTTCATCTATTCCCTTAAACATAGTAATATAACCTGTACCTCTAATTATATACTACCAAAAGATCACAGAGCAACCCATGTTACTTAATTCACTTTCAAAAAGAATTTTAATAATTTCTACAAAATCTATAAATTTTTACTATATCCCCAGCAACACCCCCTCCTAGATGGTGACATTCATCCAAACCCTGGCCCCAATATTGACTATACCTATAACCTTAACAATGTAACATTGCCTGTGAATTCTACATTAACTAAACCACCTAACTCTCTCCTGATAGCTCACCTTAACATTAGAAGCATCAACAATAAAATTTCCCACCTGCATGCACTCCTTGAGGTGCACTCATTTGATATTCTATGTCTTACAGAAACTTGGCTAAAACCATCTACTCTAAACCAGGAAATTAGCCCTCCTGGCTATAACATCCTCAGATGTGACCGTAAAACCAAAAAAGGTGGAGGTATAGCCATTCTCTATAAATCTACTCTCCAAATTTCTCCTTTTAATGTGCTACCATCATTAGATACCAAATCTGAAATCCTGACTATCAAACTTCAAATCAATAACTCCAAATCTATCTATCTAATTTGTATCTATCCCCCCCTGGTAACAATACCAATACTCTTGAAAACTTACTTAGTTACCTCTCTACCCAATTACCACAGGAGACCATTGTACTGGGTGACTTTAACATTGACTGGTCCACCTGTAGTTCCCCTAAACCTACTAATCACATAAATCTCTTTGGATTCTCACAATTAATAACCACTCCTACTAGAATCCATAAACCTAGTAGTAAGGAAACTACTCTTGACTGGATCCTTATTAACAGCCACCCTGAAATCTACACTTCAGGAACCCTACCCGATGATATCAGCAACCATATGCTTACCTACATTACTAGACAAAAAGTCCACATCCCAAATAACCTTAATCTTAAAAACTCCCGCTCAAAAAAAACTCTTTAATCCAGATAGCTTCCTAAATGAACTGCAAGCTTGTGACTGGTCACCACTGACCCATCTTGAACTTGATGAGGCTGTAACCTACTTTAACAATACCTTTCTTCAAATCCTAGATTTCCATGCACCTTATCGCTCTATTAGAATAAGAACCAAATCTGCCCCATGGCTCACAAAACAAACTAGGCAAAAGGTGCTCCTCAGAAATAAAATCTGGGCTAAATGGAGAGCCACCAAATGTCCATCAGATCACCTCCACTTTAAACAGTTAAGAAATGCCACCAAGAACGATATTCTTAGAGACAAAAAAAACTTCTACCTTCATCTCCAACAAACTAGCCAACATACTCCACAAAAATTTTGGTCAGGGATAAACAAACGTCTTCAGCCAGTTCACTCTACTAGTCCGGCCCCAGCAGGTTTTAATCACAATAACTCTAACCAGATCCCCAAAGCCTTTAATAACTACTTTACAGAAGCCATTCAAACACTAGCCAACTCTTTACCACCTTTTACTGCTTCCCCAGTAAACACCTCCAAGACTTCATCTCCTACCTTTCAAATACAACCTGTACCTACATCTTTCATCTGTAAGCTACTTCAAAAACTGAAACCTTGCACCCCTTCTGCTGACCATCTCCCATCTGAATACCTACAAATTGCCGCAAAAGCCTTATGCTATCCCATCTCTCTCCTTATTAACAGAACTATCTCAGAAGGCAAAATCCCTACCATATGGAAAGTATCCCACATCATCCCTTTACATAAAGGTGGATCTTCTATTGAGCTTTCTAACTTTCGACCTATTGCCTTACTCTCCCCATTAGCTAAGATAATGGAAAAATGTATTCACAAACAATTACTTAACCACCTACTACAATATAACCTACTAGCTAACTGCCAACATGGCTTCAGACCATTCCATAGCACAACAACTGCCCTACTATCCTTCACCGACTCTATAAATAAAAATCGTAACAATAACTCTTTTTCCTCTGCACTTTATATTGACCTGTCAAAAGCCTTTGATATGGTTAACCATAACCTACTTCTAGATAAACTAAAGGCCCATTCTCTTGATCCACAAGCATTAAAATGGTTTAGGTCATATCTGGAAAATAGACAGCAAGCAGTTCTTTGGGATAACAATCTGTCTACATTACTTCCAATAAATATTGGGGTGCCCCAAGGCTCTATCTTAGGTCCCCTTCTTTTTTCCTTATTTATTAATGATCTGCACATGAACATACCTCAAGCCACCTGCATTCAATATGCAGATGACTCCACCTTAATCTGTACAGCTAAGAACATAGCCTCTCTCCAGTCCCTCACCCAAACTGTTTTTCAGAATGTTGAAAACTGGTTCATGCAACACTACCTCCTCCTAAACCCCCAAAAAACAAAACTACTGCTATTTTATCCAACTCTTAATCACCTAAGGCATTCTTCTCTATAACCTCTAACAATGCTACCAACATAACCCCAGATACTACAACCCGCCTACTAGGAGTAACAATTGATAACCGTCTCAACTATGATGACCACATCAACTCCACCATAAAATCAGTTAACAAAAAACTTGGTGTCCTCTATAGAATTAAACCCTTCCTTACCCCTTCTGCCAGGAAAACTATTGCCCAGACCCACCTAATTTCTACCCTTTTCTATGCCTCTGCTATATACACTAACCTATCTAAAAACAACCTCT
The DNA here is from genome assembly GCF_019279795.1 of Protopterus annectens. Classification (NCBI taxonomy): domain Eukaryota; kingdom Metazoa; phylum Chordata; order Ceratodontiformes; family Protopteridae; genus Protopterus; species Protopterus annectens. The sequence continues at coordinate 987,275,691 of NC_056745.1, read as the reverse complement.
CCAAACTTTCCACCTGTTATAATAGCATAGCTAGATTCATCACATGCTCCCCCTTTAAAACTCACCACTGCCTCAACCTCAAAAAACTTGAATGGCTAGAACTGCAGAACCATATACTCTATCAACAATTACTTATCACTCAAAAGACCCTATACCACCCCAACAACACACCTATCCTCACTAATATGATTATACCATACAAAAATCTGACTACACTACGCTCTGCTAATAAGCTCCTAGTTTCCTCGATTAAATCCAACAACAAAGCTGGTGACTCTCTCTTCACAAACACAACAGGTAAAAACTGGAATCAGCTTCCTTTTGAATTATTAACCCTTGCTTCCACTTCTTTATTTAAAAAACATCTTAAAAAATATCTTAAAACTCATTGGCTTTGTCCATGTGCTAACCCAGACTGATATATTTTTCACCTTCCTGCTCTTACCCCTTTCCCTACTCCTCTAACCTATGCCTCCAAATCTAGTTACTACTCTTTTCTTCATAGTAAGAGAATCAGATATGAGGGCTTTTCTCTCTTATTTGGTATTGCTCATACCTACTATTGTGTTTAGTACAATTTGTTTAGTATAATTTGTAGTATAACTTTTATTGCTTAAAATTTTATTATTATAATTTTTCTTTTGACCAATGCTACCTCTGCATTATGATTTTGAATGTCTTTTATATATTGTTAACTTTGTCACTGTTCATTCTTGGAGCTTTTCTCCCCGGGCCTCTACTGAAAATGGACATATATCCAGTTAGACTAGCCCGGTCAACAAATGTAAAATAAAAATAAAAAAAATAAAAATAAATTAAAGTTTATGTTTCACGGTATGTATTTCATTTATTTCTAGGTGGGAGGGCTGCAGTCCTGCAGACCGATAGCACGAGCCGCCCCTGTACGCAGTGTTTAATTTAACATACTTTATGCTATGTGTTTTAATAGGTGTCATTTAAACGCGTAGATTCACTTATTGCTGCTGGTGGCATAAGACAATTTTTTGTTCCAGTATGTTCCTTCGCTCGCTGTGAGAGAATTAGATGGGGGATACAGTGGTGCCAGGTTATTGAGGTTAGGAGAGGTGGGGCAGTGTATTGGCTGTGCAGTTGATGAATAAGGTAGGCCCTCAGCACAGCCTAATGTTATTAAGAAGTTTTGGTTTATATGTGTAGAGGATTTACAGGTTTTTTTTTTTTCGCACATGGCAGATAGCAGAGTCAGCATCAGACAGTGGCCTGAAACAAGTGGATTTGAAATGGGATGGATTCTGCTGGGGGGGATGTTTCTGCCACTGGAGTGGTGCACAATGAGGTTGCAGGTAATCCTACTTTACTAGGTGCACATTAAGACATGTACGATTCGGTGTGGTTTGGGAGCAGTGTGGGGAACAGGTGAGGATGAGGTATGTCAGGGGCAGGGTGAAGCAGCTTTGGGGTTGTCCACAGGTGGGGTGGAGTCACAACAATGTAAGGTTGGGTTGCATTTTGTGGGCATGGTAGTTGGATGTGAGGTTTTCCAGTGGCAAGGCTATGCAGATGGGTTGCTCAGTGGCCTGTGCTACTTTGGGAGTTAGCACTGTTCTTCAATGGAGTTGGCTGCAGTGGGTGGGACTTTAAGACTAGGTGAAGGGCTTGACAGAGCATTGCAAGGTATGCATGTTTGTGGAGATGTGTAAGGAACTGGTTTCCGTTGTTTAAGCAGATGTCTGAAGGTTCAAGAAACGCATCATTTTGAGGGTTGCTAGTGGATGCAGGGCGTGATTTGTTTAATTTATCGAATGCAAAGAAATTTTGGGATAAGGGTGGATTATGATGTCATGGAACTCATTGGGCTCCTCAATTTTGGAAATTTTGGGGCGAATAGTTTTGGCTTGTTGTTTGGCAGGATGGAAAGATGTTTGGAGGAGGGATGTACAGGATGGAAGGATGTTTGGAGGAGGGATGTTACTATTTAGAGTTAGTTTCAGTTCATCTGGCATCAAAGGTTTAGTAGGAGAAGTTATGGGGAAAATGGCTAATTTTCATTTGGACAACAGGGCAGTGGTATGAGCCCCTGGTGTTGTCAGGTGAGGTGTGTCGGGTTGGCTTAGAATGATCAGATGTGGTACAGGATTCTGGGGAAGCTTTTGATAGGAAGATATATGGGAGGGCATTGCAATATTTTGTTAAGTTGTGTTTAGGCTTGGGAACAAGGTAAGGTAGTTTGTTTGGTCAAGATGGATTTAGCTCTGATTAGTATAGTTGCATAGGTGACAGGGTTATGTGACTTTACTAAATCTGGGATGGTGGGACATATGTTGGAAGGGTTTGGATAGGTTTGATAGTGTGAAGACTGACACACTATGGCTATTGACAAGATAAGTTTTGTTGTGAGGGTTGGCGTTGGTACATGGAGGTTCACTGGGTTACAATCTGGGGGGGTGTTACCTTTATGGATGTACTGAATTCATTATGAGAGTAGTGCCTTTGCCAGAAAATGCTATGTTGGTCATTGGATATTTTTGCTTTAGAATAGATAGTGGGTATGATGGTTGGATTATTATTAAATTGATCTGTTTGAAAAGGAAATCTCATTTTGATTATTATTATATCCTTTGGGTGGCAAAAGGATGCTGTAGTTAGGCAGGATGGTATGCAGTTGGGTTTGCTTTGTTTTGGATGGCATTGGGCTTTTTAGTGTTTTGGTGATACAGTTGGCATTTAATGACCTGGGAATAATTACAAAGCTACCATTGGTAGTTAGGAAAGTGAGGATATATTTGATTTACAAAGGTTATGCAAGGGTATGAGTATTACTGTGGTAGCAGAGAGGGATCATTGGTTTAATTTCAGTTGCTTTGGGTATTTATATGATAGGGCTTTGAAATATTGATAATAGGGATACAGTTTGGTTCAGAGAGGATGGAGTACACCGAATGATGTTTGGCTTCAACCTTTTTAATGTACGGTTAGGTTTGGTTTGGAATATTTTGTTGGAAATTTTTGGTATGAAGGAGGGGGAACAGCCTGGTCAGACTGGTGGGCTGAGAAGAGGGGCAGGCTTGTCCCTCTTCTGTTGCCCCTCTGGTGTTAACTGTCATATCAATGAGTTTGGAAATGAAAGTGAGTAGTTGGATGCTGCTTGATAAGTAAAAGTAAGAAAGTGGAGGTAAGGACATTGCTTATTTGGTCAGGGTGTATGAGGTCATGCTGCCCTAGTTAACAGTTATATAGATGTTTATGCTGTGATTGGTCAGGGTGAGCGAGGTCACACTGCCTTAGTTAACAGTTATATGGATGTTTATGCTGTGATTAATAAATTAAAATATTGGTCAATAACGTTACATTTATAGAAGTTTAATAAAGGTCATCAAAAGCCATTTGGTGTGATGTGTGTTTATTCAAGGGGACCGGGCCAAATGAGGTTTGGTAACAAACCAATTTGTCAAGGGACATCTTCAGGTGGAGGTTAGGTAGAAATAGTAATATTAAGAGGGTAGGGGAAGAAAGCTAGTTGGGGGGTGGATGAAAGGGCTAAATGGGAAAGTAGGATGATTGGGAGGAAGTGAGGTAAGTGTAGGGAGGGGCTTAATGGGTTTTATGTGGGTGTAACTGGGTAAGGAATCACATTTTGGCATGAAATTGCTACCCACCCTCCCTTCTTGTTTTTGGAACATTGGGGATTGTGTGGTTATTTTGTAAGTTTAGGTAGGTGGAGAAGAGGCTTGTCCCTCTTCTGTTCCCCCTCTGGTATTGATGTTCATTTTAATGAGTTGGAAAATGAAAGTGAACGGTTGGATGATGCTTGATAAGTAAAAATAAGTGAGCAGAGGTAAGGAAGCTGCTTATTTGGTTGGCTGCTTACTTCAATAAGTGGGAAATGAAAGTACGTTTGTGATGGGACACTGCTTCATGAGTGAAATAAGCAAGCAGAGGTAAGTACGCTGCTTATTTGGTTGGATGCTTACTTCAATAAATGGGAAATGAAAGTGAGAGATGGGACGCTGCTTGATAAGTAAAATAAGTGAGCAGGGGTAAGGACGCTACTTATTTAGTCAGGGTGATCAAAGTCCCACTGCCCTAGTTAACAGTTATGTGGATGTTTATGCTCTGATTGGTCAGGGTGAGTGAGGTCACACTGCCCTAGTTGTCAGTTACATGGATGTTTATGCTGTGATTAATAAATTTAAATACGGGTCAATAAGGTTATGTTTATGGAAGTTTAATAAAGGTCGGCAAATGTCATTTGGTGCGATGTGTGTTTATTGAAAGGGACTGGGACAAATGTTTTTTAACATAATGCAAAATAAGGAAGAGCAGCTTAAGTTTCACAGGAGTCTGTAGGTCAATATAATATAGGTAGTTTTCATTTGTACACTGAAGGATGGCCACTGCTGGCCTTTCAGAGTTATCCAGTAATGAGATGTGACCTGAAGATTGGTTATGCATTTAACATGGAATAAACAAGATGGGGTGAGTCTAGTGAATGAAAAAATATCTTAATGCTGTATTTTTTATTGTAATGAACACAGACATGCCTAAGTAAACAAAATTTCAATTTAATAAAGTAGCACTAAAAGTTTTCAGGACACAAACTTAAGCTGCATTGCTGCTATCACCCCAGAAGTTGCAAAATAGTTTATTCTACTCTTTGAATTCTATGTCCTCTGGGTTAAATAACAGTTACTCATTATTGGCACTGCATAATAAATACTGCAGGCAATCTTCAGCACCCACACAATCAATATATTTTCCTTGTGTATGTAATGTGTTAGCACTTATAAATTATGGGACTTATTTTTTTTTTCTTTTCAAATAGGTTGCCCTTGTGGAATGCTTTCTGAGAAATGTGACAAGGATCACATTATCTGATAAACGACTGAGCTCCATCTGTTATGAATAAGGCTGGAGAGCAAGTCAAACCTGATAAAGATTTCTGGGCTACTAATTCTTTCCTCATTCTCAGTTTTGTGAGAGCCTAGACCAAAATGTCTTCCTTTAATTCAGCTCAAATCATCGAAACTTGGTACACTGAGAAAAATATATGAATACCAACATGCTAACAAAAAGCTATTAGACCACTTTAGGCTGAATCCAGTTTTGTGACCTTTTATTGTTTTGTAAAAGCACATAGAAAGGTAGGCTGGTATCAAACATGGACACACAGGAAGAGGCATGACCATCAAAAACTAAATTCTATTATTTCTCCCTATAGATATTTAGTAATATCTCATCTGGAATAGTGCATGCTTTAGAAACATCTTCACTGTAAGGAAGTAGGACAAAAACAGTTCAAAGAAAGGAAATAAAAACAGAACCAGGTCTGGATTAGAGGTCATGTAAGGACAGTCTATGGAGTCAACAAGCATAGTTTCCAAAGTGAAGAATGAGACCGAGTATAACATAATCTATTAAATGCCTCATGGGTTTCCTTAGTGTCAAAGTAGTGGTGACTTTCCAAAAAGATGATGAACAGGAAAGGAGGCCATACTCTAAAGTTAAAAGTTGATTTATTCAAGGAAGCCATAAAGACAATCTAATGTTAACACTTGGTTTATTCAAGGGAGCCATGAGAACAATTTAAAGTTAAAATTTGGTTTGGTCAGGAGAAACAAGATTCCAATTCTTGGAATGGGTGGTGGATTAATGGAAGTCTCCTCCTCCTCTGATGTAACAGGATTTAAACAGCAAATTAATTTAAGAATGCATTAGGTATATGTAAATTAATTGTCAAAGAGTTGCTGATAAAAAGTGAACTATTCTATTATTTAATCAATTTGGTGGAAAACTGGACAGGCTAGGCTGTCAAAGCTGTCTTTATTTGTGTTAGAATCTTCTTACACTGAAGGGTTCCCTTGTAAAAGCTCTAACTAGTCTTAACTATTTTTCATATATAAACTAAGAGCTTCAGCATCTTTTGTAACTTGTCAGTAAAAACTACAAGAAAAACATATCCAACCTAGATTTTCCACTTTGTGATTCATTAAAACCTCTTGTGTTAGAGGTAACATGTGACATATGCAAATGACCCCTTAAAGACATCAGGTGTTTCAATTATATGGCAGTTCTGAATGCCCATGACTTTTTTTCCTTTAAGTCTGTTATGGACAAATTCAAGACAATAAAGCCAAACTCCACTAGCTGTAGACATGCATGTTTCAGTCTTCTTATGGCCTCATCAGCACAGCATAAGTGAACTGTTTGGCTAACCTTTGGAAACACAGGGTTGTTGTACCCAGCTGATGTCCATACCTTTTGTAACTTGTTTATCACAAGTCTGACCTTCTACAGAACCCCTTTTTATTGATGTACACAGTATATTTCTTCTGTAAACAAATAGCAGTGGGATTAATGATATCAGTCACTGTACACAACACATTAGTCTTCTAGTTGTCACTGTTTTTTTATCCACAGTCATCAGTGTATCAGCTTCTTTATACATCAACAGGAAAGCATGAAATTTTGCTGAACCAATCAAAATGCCTCCCATAGTAAGAAAATATCCACTGGATCCTAATGGTGAATATTTAAAATGCACTGTAGCATGCTTTATACCCCATGTGTGCTGCATTGCCGAAATAAAGGCTACACTTAATTTTAACCCCCCTGCCCTGGTTAATTATAAAAAAAAATGACTTGCAAGAGCTGGAAAGCAAGCATTGATCAGCCCTGTACCAAGAGACAGACATATAATAAAATAATAATACAAAATAATACTGCAGTGTAGGCAATGGCCTTAAATAACTATCTCACCCTATGCTTCCTTTAGAATTAAACCCATACTCAGAATATCAGAAAAAAATCATTGGAATGGTACTATTAGCATTTGTCTTCTCAAATATGCCTGAAAGGTATGGTATGTGCCTTTTCTGGAAATCAGATTAACTTGCATATATCGCACTACTAATGAATTTTGCTAGAAAATATTTACAAAAACAGACAGTTTTCCTTCTACATAATTCCAGTTGATCAGAAACGAGTTGACGTTGATCCACGTTTAGGTGAAGTGAAGTGAAATAAATGAAGAATGAACAGTTTGTTCCCCCTGTGTTGACCTTTACTGTAATCACCCCACTCATGTTGTACCCATCAGTAAAAGAGCTCTTACCAGCTGTTTGTGTTTCTTACCTGCATCCATGTTAGTAGTGAATAAATGGGTGACTACTCCTTTAGCCATTAAACACATTTCTAGTGATTTTTTTCTTTAGACACTAGCCTGCCTTGGCTGGCCTACATTTTCCCAGCATGTTTGAATAGCTAGTCCGGTTTTACATGTAATGCTTTCCATACTGATATGTGGTTGCCTTGTATTCCATGTAATATAAATACATTCCTCTTCTTAAACTGATCCATCATGGCACATCTATTTGTCTTTATCAGTGTGTTATCTGTTATTGTATCATTAATTGTTTTAGGTGTCTTTAGCTTTATAGTGGTTCAAATCACAGGCACATGAATATGTTTTTGATTCCATGATTAATTTATTGATACCAAAGTGGAATTGTGCTTTAGTCTGTTGTTCACTTTGAACAAATTCTGTACTGTTAAAGACTGTGCTATCAAAGACATCTCTTGTTCTGGACAGTTCTGTAATACACTGCCTGAATAAGTATGAATATGTGGCAAAATGTAATTACCAGGTAGGGGGCTGAGCCATTGATCACTTTACTTTTGTTTTACTTTCAGCAAACAAAGGCACTTTGAAAGCTTTTCTGGAGCATTGCCATTTCTTCAGTATAATTCTTAACATGTTTAGCAGTAAAAACAAATTCAACGTTCTAAACATTTGTATGCATTTCTGGGGAGACCAATCACCAGTCTTTGTGCCTGGCAAACATTAATACATTTTTGAGTACTGGCAGAATCTGAGTTCATTTGCTATCTTTTCCCTGTTAAAACAAATCTCTGAGAGTCTCCTTTACCTACCATATTATGTATTTTGCCCCCATATTCTTTAACAAACAGACAACCTCACTAACATATTGCACTATCTGTCTGCTTTAAATGGCCATGTGTATCCTTAAAATATAATAAATAGAAATTCAACTTCTCCCTGTTCTTTTCTCGTTTGGAGACTTCATGTTTGTGAATGAAAATATTTATTGTAAACAGTGCTGGGTCTGCATGTCTTCCCTGCTGTCGAGTGAATTTAAAGACATGCAGGTAGGTGCGAGCGTGTGTGGGTGTGCCTTCTTTGAAGGTTGGGCACCAAGCTGGCAACTCGACACCGTAAAAATTAACTGCCAATCATTAGCGGGTCGGAGTTCCGCTGTGGCAACCCCTAACCAGGAAAAGCCGAAAGAAATAAAGAAGTTCTGCTGAGAGCATTTGCAATTCAGTTAAATTACATTTGTGTATTTAAGTTTCTATTCTTCCTCTGTCTTTAGAAAATAGATGCTTTTTCCATTACAGGTTTAAGCATTATTACTCAGAGCGATAGTATGATAGTAGTGCAACTACTTGTGCATATGATTAATAGATGGACTAGTTTAAATACATGAAAAGGAAAGACTGGTCATAAAAATATTAAAAATGATGTGCCATTTACCATCTGAAACAATATATAACATTGGATTATATTTATTTAGGTGTTATGAAAGAATATTGTTCTCTAATAAATATTCTACGTACACTGTATGGCTATGAAGAAATAACGGATTGCCCATGGCATTTTCCTGGCATAGGCATCATGAATAATTTCTGATTCTATAGCCCTTTCATGTGTCTACTCATCTTTTTCATATGTAAGTGGTTCAGAGTTTAGGATGAGTAAGAATCTATGAAACTTAAAAGCTGTCATTGACTTAGAACACAGAATAAGACAAAGAAAAATATACATACGCATTTTCTGCAGTTTCTGTTTTCTGATTTTTCTTTTTGTTTCCACCATGACGCTTCTCCTTTGCAATCATTCGACTAGGATAAACTTGTTCACCTACAATTCTGAAAAATTAATAAAAAAAGCTATTAGGTTTGTTTGAGCACTTCAGTCATGTAACAAGAAACACACCTAATGGACCCACATACTACTGCCAAATAGTTGTTAATCAAATCAAAATAATTTGTATTCTCTAGTGCAACTAGTTAGAGCCATGCTGGGCAAATTCATGAATGTCCCTGCAGTTATATACTAAATATTATAGCCACAAACCATAATGTTGTGCTTCCCTTCATGTGAATACCTTAAATTCTGGGCAGTGAAAATGTAGGATGAGCCATTGCAGATGTCATTCTCTTACAATTCTGCATAAAACCATCTAACATCCAACTTAACAATGAGACAAACATCCACTGAGAACAGTTTTAAGTGAATAAAATAATAGCAAAGAATATTCCCAGTCACTGCTTATGAGAATTGCCAAATATCTTTCCCTGTTCTACTTCCAGACCAATTTTATTTGTAGGCAATGCAGGTTTTTTACTACATAACTTTGTGCAAATCAACATTTTCAGTGAAAGAGGGGACAAGCAGTGGTTAATGTTGATTCATTATCAGAAGCATAGCTGGTTCATTTAACACACTGGGTTGGTGCTATGAACCAGTACCCCACCCCTAAGCTCTTCAATTGAAAAAAAAAACTTCACTGTAATAAAATAGAATTGTTTGGCATTTTAAAGTTAGATTTATGTAACCCCCAGCAAAAAAAGAAAATGAAAAAGAAAAAAAACAAACAAACAAAAAAAAAACCGGACAATCCTTCTACTGGCACACGAACAAGGTAGCCAGATACATGACAGGCCCTCACTCCATCCATGCCTGCCCGAACCCTCCTTTAACATATGTTAGTTAAAAAACTAATTTCTTCTTTTAAACTAAAGCAAGCTGTTTGCTACAAATGTAGCAAACAGTTGCTAAAGTTTATGCCTGCCTACACTGAAAGCTTCAGCACTCATATTTTAGTTCATAGGTTCATAGGTGTTTACTAGGCTAATGACCACAGGGGCCTTTTTAAGCCTAGCCATACATCTCAAATGTCTGACAAGTTCTGATACCCTTGATAAGTGTAAGCATGGGCCTGGGAGATGAACCATTTACAGGTTACCTGTTTGTAACAGAGACATAGGTGCCAGATCAGGAATGAATTTCCAGTTTCCCATCCAATTTTCCACGTTGCACTTGAATTGGATTAGGGAGGAACTCTGCTTCACTTGGATGGGGAGCCTGTTCCATAGACAAGGTAGTCTCTGGGATACAGATACATACCTATCTCTCCAGCAGGTCCTATTTATATCACAGGCAAGGTTTAAGTCTTTAGAATGGGTAATTCTGGTACTGTTTGTTTCGTGGATAGGCAGGAGGTCCATCAGAGGGGGTCTGACAATGCCCTGTATGCCAGGCATAGATCTTCCCTCAGAAGCTTGTAGGAGACAGAATACAGGGATAGGGCCTTGAGGTGGTATGCATAGGACATTTTACTTATGGCCTGCATTCTTTTAGTGAGGAACCTCTATGGACATTCCAGTTGTTGGATATGCCTGGTTAGGTACATACGAAAGGGAGCACTGTACTCAATGATAGGTCTGATGAATGCTGAATACAGTGGAACAATGACTTTCTTGGACTTAGATGCCATACCTTTGTTTATAAGTTACGCAACATAGAATGATTTGCTCGCCACTGTAGACAGATAAAGTTTTATTCAGGTTCCAAATATAAAATTAAGCGCTTTCGTTTCTCAATCGAAACTTCATCAGAATAAAGTGCAAATGCAACCCCACCTGTATTAATACCCGCCCAACCTAATGGGTTGCAATGTTATTTGAATGTAATGACATCATAAGTGATTTAATTAGTTTAGGAAATTATGTCATTGATTTTGGGTGGGTATAAATACAGGTGGGGTTGCATTTGCACTTTATTCTGATGAAGTTTCGATTGGGAAACTAAAGCACTTAATTTTATACTTGGAACCTGAATAAAACTTTGTGGTGGACTTTCCTGGCTGCTACTTTTTTCTTTTGGCAGATATTTGTGGTTTGGACTTTGTGTTTTTCCCACTGTAGACACATGATGATCAAAGGCTAGATTACTATCTATGTGTGTCCCTAAGTCCCTGACTACTGGGTCAGCTCTAAGGGGTGTGTTATCAATGTGATAGTTGCCAGGGATGGATGACTTTCCAAAGGATACTATTATGCATTTCTTGGCATTTTGTTTTAGTCCATGACTCTGACACCAGTTGTTTGTCTGTGTCAGCCCCTCCTGGAGAACATTTGTGTCAGTGTGAGATTCAATGAAAGCTCCTAATTTGCAATCATTTGCAAATTTAGGCAGTCAGACACCACTAATGTTGGCCTTGACTTCTGAGACGTAAATGCCAAAAAGGAGTGGTCCAAGGACTTATCCCTGAGGGAATCCACTTGTGACTGGCCTCTTTGTAGAGGTGGATTCCCCAGTTCTACCCTCCTGGGTCTTGTCTGTGACCCAGTTGGCTATCCACCAGGTGACATATGGGTTTGTACCTAACCTCTTGAGTTTGTCAACAATGCCCGAGTGGGGTATTGTGTCAAATGCCTTGGCCAGGTCAAGGTAGGCAGTGTGAATGATTTTGCCCTCATCTATTGCTTTGATGGCCTTCTCAAAGAAGTCCACCAGGTTGAGTAGGCATGATCTGGCATTGATGGATCCAGTGTCTGGAGGTTTACTATATCTCTATTGATCATCTCCATGATTACTCCTTTCATGGCTTTACATACAAGACTAGTGAGACTTATGGGTCTGTAGTTTCCAGGGTCTATAGATGGCCCTCCTTTGTGTTGAGGGATGACTGTTGCCTTTCTCCATTCATGAGGCATGAAGCCTGTTTGGAGGCTACAGTTATGTAGTAATTCCAGTGGCCCTGATAGGTCATGTTTCATGCTATTTAGAAGGCATCCTGGGATATTGTGTGGGCCCACTGATGCAGTGTTCTTGGTCTCAACGTTAATTTTTAAATTGAAGCAGACTGCTTGCTACAAATGTAGCAGAAAGGTGCTACAGTTTATACCCAGCTTGCACAGAGTGATACAGTGCTCAGGTTTTAGTTAAACTGTAGCAAACTGTTTGTTGCAATGTAGCAAGCAGTTGCTACAGTTTAGACCACACATGTAGTAATACAGCACTCGGGTTTGACAACAAATGCAGTACCAGCTTCTAAAAGCCAGTATTACATTAAAGAGCAATTGGGATTGGCTGATTGCACCCCCCCCCCAACACTTTGCACCTGGGGCTGTTGCCCCTCTCACCCTGCCCTAGGTACACTATTGTCACTATTATAACTTTGTCATTTTATGTACTTCTTCCAAAATTGTGCTGGTACCCGTGTATTGTTTCTGCTGTTTGCACAATGTAAGCCCCTGAAGACCTAATTTAAGTATTAGCTTCAATCTGTTTCAACATTTTGTTGGCTGTCTGCTACCTATGCATTGTCTAATAATAGTATGCAATGTAATAAAATAAACTTTTTACATGTAGAATTACATGTTAAGCACAGAGATCATCAAACATTCCTATCAGGCTACCATTTAATTTGTATTAGTCTTTCAAAGGGTTATAGCTAGCAAGAATAATATGCTCTTCTAGAGGCTGCAACACAGTGATGTTGTACTCATACTCACATGGCATCTTCATCAGTTAGAACTTCTTATTAAATATGGCACATCCATCTTCAAATATGGTTGCATGCATGAAAGCAACACCATTGCTGGCCAAATATTAAATTTTAACCCTCACCTGCTATTGAAAAATTTCTGCTAGCCTTTCATTTTCTGATATTACAGCTATGTGAGTTGTCATATTCTGTGAAGACTTCAAAAACATTAATCATACAAATGCCAAGAAGAACTGGTAACATTTCAGTCATTTTCTTCTTTTTCTTAGTTTATTGACTTGGTAACAAAAATTGTTTTAGTGAACTTTTATAATGTTAGACAACCTCCTATAATCTGTCTCAAACGGGGCATGATTGAGCTTTAGATGTGAGTTCAAAAAAAGTATGCAGTAATCCATTAATTCTTATCCCATGCTTGCTTCTATCATGATTAAAATTCCCATGATGTTCATACTAGAATGTTTTCCTCAGTACATTTGTTGAGTGAATCTGAACATTAGGGTAAAATGTTAACTATTTTATAAGCATGTAATACCCTTTAGTCTCTTGATATTATTGCTGTCTGTAACCATTATTTGCATTCCTTTTCTCAGCAGTCTACAAATATATCTGGTAAAGCATGTATACATTCCAGGACAAAAGAAAGAAGTGTGATTATGTATATCATCAAATGTTATTTATTTATTTGCTTGTTAAGAAGGAAAGTAGGGTGGGACATGGACTCTTTCCAGTCATGACCCTGGCCAGAGGCCCAAAGAATCAATGCAAGATACACGTACAGACCATTAAATTGGTAGTTTGCATAGATTATATCAAGGGGAGTAGCAATATATCATTCTCAATATTACCATCTTCAGAGTTAAAGCTTATACAATACAAGCACAATGTTTTACAGTAAATTTTAAGAAGAAAAGATAACAAATATGTAAGCAGTAATAATAATAATGATTGTCAAATATAATGAAAATACATTTTAATTCACATTTTATTCCAGGTAGGCATCTGTTTTATGAAAACACAAACTGGAATCAAATAAAAAAACAAAAACGCCAAGAGGATGGTAGAAACCACTGATACCACTGGAACCAAACAGCACTGCTGCTAACACTCAGAAATGAACTGAGGCACAACTAGGAAATGTAGCTGAAAACTTTAAAAAAAAATTAGTTGTTTCTTCACAGCCACTCACTGTGAACTACACAATAGACCTTTTTCTTGAACTTAGCAGACATTTTTGAGTCTTTATATCACTAGACACATTCATTCATTCAATTCTACTCAGCATCCCAGGGGAGATGAACTTAATTCAAGCATTTAACGGCCACCCCCTCAAATGGTACACATACGCACACACATACACACACACACACACACACACACACACACACACACACACACACACATACACACACACACGCACACACACACACACAAACACACATACCACACTCACTCACTCACTCACTACAAACAATACACACAGCTACAATCAGTTTGGAAGACCACCAAGTCATCTACAGCACATTTTTGGGACTATGGGTGAAATCCAAAGCACCCCACAGGAACCCACACAAACACGGTGAGGATGCCCAAGTTCCACACATAAACCACTCCAATCAAGAGCAAAACTGGAGAACTTACAGTTTTAAGGCTGAAATTGTAATTATTGTGGCACCAAGAAAGTAAGAAAAGAGTAAAAAAAAGAGAAAGTATACAGTAAAAATACAAGCAAAAATTGATAAAGTGTTAAACATATATGATCTACGGGACAATTTAATTAAATCATTGGGCATAAAAGTCACAAATAATAAAATAATTGATTGCTTTGGGAAAATAGACTGGAGACAGGGATGGCAAAGTTTTTAGAACATTATAAAGTAAATAAAAATGTTTTCCTGTGGAACATTTATGAGGTAACATCACAGACTGAGACCTCAAAAAGAAAAGTAATGATACGATTTCAAACTAATATAGCAAAAGAAGATTTGGAGACAAAATGCAAGACTTTTAATGACTAAAAAAATAAAAGATGAAAGGGGTCTGTGGAATGGAGGGTGGGACTGTGTGGTTAGTCTAAACATTGTATACTACAAATTCAAGCATATACCAGTGTGATAAATGTTGAAGGAAAATGAGGTATTTTGATATACTGGAGGCAATCAAAAACAGGACTTTTTTGTGGGTCTGAAGGACATTTAATCAGACAGTGTGAAAAAAGATGCATGTAATGTGGGGAAAGGAGTCATAATGCAAGGAATTGTGTTGCAGTTTGTTATAAATGTCAGAAACGAGATCATGTTTGGAAGGATTGCAGAGAAGATATAAATGAAGAAAATAGAAATAAAAACACAAAAAATGTTATGATAGTTGAAAGTATTACTGAATAAGTGACATAAATATAAAACAAAGCGACAGAAGTTGAGGAGGAGGGAGGGGGAACAAAATGCGGAAGAAATGGAAAATCAACAAAAAAATGTTTGTTCATAAGAAGGATAACAGAAAACAGACAGGATGATGAAAGCAGTGAAAATAATGAAGAACAATGCAACAACGTTAAAGGAAGAACTTCTACAGGAGATAAAACAAATAGGAAAAGAAATATATAATAAAATGTTAATGGAAATAAAAAAATGATTATATGAGTACAATATTAATGAATGCAAGTAATATAGTTAATGATGTAAAGAGATTGATTCTATATAAATGGTGTGAGGAAAGAAAGCAGACATTATATGCTTAAATGGTATGAGGAATGATAAAAAAGAAAAAGGGAAAAATTATAGTATTTATGGGGAGAAGGATTTTGTGGAATATTGATCTTAATATTAGATCATATTATTGTAAAAGCAGGGAGAGTGCCTATAGTGGACATAATACTAAAATGAAAATCATAATAATTATAATGCCATATGCTTATAAGATTAGAAAATAAATTGTAGAGTTATTTGGCATTTCAAAAATGTATGTTAGTATTGTTAATATGGCCATTGGAATGTTAAGAGATTTTAACTGTAATGTAACAGAACAAAAAGGAAAAATAAGAGATGCTATAAAGTTGAAAGAAGTGATAATTGTAGGGCAAATGATCATAGGAAAACAAAGATGGTTTTATGTATATAAGAAAAATGCAAAGACAGAGATAGATTTTGTTCTGTATTCAAATACAATGGAAGGAATGGAGAAAATATAAAATCAGAATTTTCAGATCATGAGGGTATACAGTCAGTGTTGGGGAGGAACAAAAGAATAACTAGAAAAAAGACTAAGAAAAGCTGAATAGAGTACATATTAAAAAGGTATTTAAAGACAAAGCAAAAATAATATGGGTAGGACATAAGACAATAAAGTTTATGTATGATAACTGGACTAACTGGCAGTTTGAATACAAAGGAAAGACCAAAGATGCTCATATAGAAATAGAAAAAAAAACTTAGAAGAATAAAAGAAAAGATATAGAACGATTATGAAAGAAATGCTTTAAAATGTAGGTATAAATAACAGACTATATGTGGAGATGGAAAGGAAATTACATAATAAGAATAAAGAAGGATACTGAAAATCTTGAGAAGGCAAGAACTGCTAGCAAAAGGTAAGAAAGAAGAGACAATGTCATTTTAAGTAAAAAGTTAAAACAGAATATTAAACTGGATAATAGGCAGTCACTAATCAATCAAGGGGAGATAGAAAAAGAAGTGATTACATTTTTAAGTGAGAAGTTTAAAGAGAATAGAATTTATAAGAAAACAATGGAAAGTAGACAGTTTGAGTGAGAAAGAAAATGAATTATTAACAATGGAAATACTGTGGAGGACATAACAGAATTGTAAAAAAATGAAAATTCTGTTCCAGGACCAGATGGTTTAGATTACAATTTGTATAAAAATATGACAGAAGAATAAAATAAGGTGTTAACCAAGTTGCTTAATAACTGGAAGGAAGAAAAGTTAGTCAAGGAGGAAATTTGTGATGGAGTTATTAAGCTGGCATGGAAAAAGTGGAATAAAGATTCATTAGATAATTGGAGAACTATAACTTTAATGAACATGATTATAAAATATTTATGAGACTAATGCAAATATTATTGGAAAAACTATGCACAAGAGTATAGAAAGAGTGAGTGTGTGGTATTAAAAAAGACCAATCAAGAAAATGTTAAACATTATTAAAGAGGTAGTTTTTAATATTGCAGAGAAAAAAGATTAATTAAGAATTACAGAATGTGATGCGGGGAAGGCATATGATAATGAAGAAAGGAAACAGTTATGGGATATTATGGAAGAATATAAAACAGACAAAGTATTAGATTATTTAGAACTGGATATCAAAATAATTACACAGGACTAATGAAAAGATTTATATACAAAATGGTATTAGACAGGGATGTCCAGTAAGTAGTGTATTATTTGTTATAGTTATGAATGCTGTTATAGGAGATGTAAGAGCTGGAATGGATAGGGCTATATACAGATTTACTGATGTAATAGGCATACTTTTAGCTGTGAAATATGCAGATGGTGTAGTAATTATTGCTAAAAAGATTTTTTTTTGGGTAGCAGAAGTAACAAAACAGTAGAAAATTGTTAGATTATGTAAGTTTAAAGATCAATAATCTAGAGTAAAAAGTTAAGAGAAAAGAGTTAAAAAGTGTGAATTAAATTTAATGAAAAAGAAATAGAGATGTTAAGAATAAGATCTGGAAGTTATGAAAAGATAGAAAAACAATGGAGAAGGATATTAGAAGAGATAAAGAATTTGAGTAAATTTTGGAACATTTTTGCATTAAGTTTTAAAAAGAAAAATATATTTCATTAGTTCAGTAGTACTAGGAAAATGATTTATTTAAGTTCTGTAGCTGTATTTCTAATAGAACTGAACAAATAATTCAAATGGTAATTTATATATTATGGAGATCAAGGTTGAATCTGATAAAAAGAGGAGAAATTGGACTTAATTTGAAAAATCCAATCTTATATTTTTCATCATTATACTTACAATGGATTTGAAAAAGAGAACAGTTATGGAATTTATAAATACAAAATAGAAAGATTTTTAGAAAGAATAAATCAGAGTAAAATAATAATGGTTATGGAAATGGGGGGAAGAATTAGGGAATGGAAATTAATATAAATTATATTGAACAGAATAGGAACATATGATATGAGAAAGTTATGTTGGAATTTTTTATGTAGATCTATGGGATGGTTTGAGGGAAAACATTATATAAAAAAAGAAAGAAAGGAACATTTTAAAAATAGAATAAAGGAAAATATTTCATGTAGAGACTGATGGTAAAAACCTACTTGTGAAAGGGGAAATTAAGTATAAGACTGTAGGGCAATGAAAGTGTGTGATGCATGATACAATGGAAAATACAGAACATATTTGTTGAGTGTGAAAGAGTTAGAAAGGTTTGGAGAGTGATAAGAAAACAGAAATATTTTGAGGTTAGGAAAAATATCAAAAATGTACTTTATGGTTATTTTGGAGCTTACAGTAGGAAAGTGGTATATAGGAAAGATAAAATGTATATGGCAATAATTTACCAAATATGGTAAGTAAGAACAAAAGAAGCATAATTTAATAAAAAATGGGATATGAAAGAAATTATGGAAACATTAGAATGTGGTTGTGAAGAGTGGGGGTACAAAATAATGATTCTGTGAACGATGAATCAAGTAAGATAATGATGTAGGATAAATTTCTGTTGATATTAAGATTATATGTTAGTATGAAAATAAAATAATGTATTATTTTATTAGTTTTAATAAAGTACCCTTACTCTTCCAAGCTATAAGGCAGCGATGTTGCTGAAGCTTGAGTTCACTTTGATGATATAAGGCAACAATGCTGTTGTAGTGAGCATAGGGACTTAGAGTTAAAAAATGTGACTCAGGTGACATGGCTGTGACTTCAAGAGGTTTGGCAATACCAATCTTAATGTTGATGATGGAAGAAAATGAACCAGGAGAAGGGAACATGCTACTGTTTGGAGAGGATGAAAATAGTAATGGAGATGAAACAGCAGAAGAACTAAGTTAAGAAGTAGAGACGAGGAATGGGAGTGATGAAAAGGGTGCATATCCAACTAGTGTAGTACCATGCTTTAAGAATGTTCTTTGTCGAACTTCTGCAAGCAGTTCTGAAAGAGAGCATGTTGAAGAACAAAATAAAGAAAGATGTTTGCTATTTAAATAACTTATGCAACAGTGACTGCAGGAAATATACAGCAGCAGGGAAAAGTAATGGGGAGAATATTCAGTAGGAGACTATACGGCCTGCATTTAGAACAATACTGTAGTTGGAAACACAAATACTAAAGGTCCTGTCTGCAGTGCTAACTGCTGCGATCATTCTTTGTTTGTTAAGCATTGTGGCAGTGAAACTGTACAAGTTAAAGGGATAGACTTTGACAATTTTTTAAAAGCTGATTTTAATTTTGATACACCTCCTTTAAATTAGAAAAAAGCACAGTTCTCTCTGTTCTCTAAGGGAATGAAGTTTGTCCCTACTTCTAAATATAAGTTAGTGGACACATTAATTGAACTAAAATTATTTCTTAGGAAATTGAACTTAGCTACCCATTTTAAAGAGAGCAGTTCTTTAGGGTACTCAGTGAGATTAAAGAAGAAAAGCAACTTTCATCCCCCACTGCACTCATCCCTTATGATTTTTGATAAGTTAACTACTGAAGAGTTCTACAAATTGCAAAAGAAGTACAATACTAAGAGAATCAGGAATAATTTAAGTGCTACCAAATGGCAGGCACTTAAAGACGTTTGTAGCAACCATCACATTAGAGCCATGAAACCTGACAAAGGTGGTGGCATAGTGCTGTATGACACCCTGGGATATACGACAAAGATATTTGACATCTTAATCAATACAGGTACATATGAAATGATGTCTTTGAATGAAATAAATTTTGCTCATCGACGCATTGACTTACACCTTGAAGAGTTTTTGTTAGATCACAGAATATCTCAGGAATTATATAATTTTTTAAAAGTAGAAGAGCCCACATTAGCTACCATCGTGGGCATTCCTGAAATACACAAAGACATTTTACATCCACCATTTCATCCCATCATTTCAGGTAGCAAGTCCAAATCCTTTCCATTTGGAGTTGTAGATAGGTGGTCAAAACATGTATACAATAATGTTGGACACCTTCTGAAGGATTCATGGGACTTTTTGGGGTGGCGAATAGAGATATTTGGGTTAATAATCTAATATTTTCAACTACAGACATCATAGACCTATTTCTTGTATGCCTAAAGAAGTGGATTTGGAAAGTTTTAGTTCTAGTATGAGACTTTATTCTGGTCTAGACTGGGAGAAAATCAGTCTCTTGATTGAATTATGTCTATAGTATTAGATAATAATTTTATCTATTTCAAAGGAAAGTATTACAAGCAAATAAAGGGGGTAGGCATGGGGGCCTCTTCTGCTCCCATTTTTGCTAACCTTGTTTTATTAGACTGGGGAAACCATTACGTATTTATGAGTAAATATATGAATAACATTAAGTGTTACATCTGTTTTTTGGATGACATTTTGTATTATGGAATGGCTCTCTTGATGAAATTGAGGCATTTGTAAATTACATTAATAATACTAGTACATTTCTCAAATTCACCTATATTTGTAGTAAGGACAGTATAGCATATTTGGATACTTTTATTTCCCATACTGATAATGGTTTTAAGTCTCAGATTTATAGTAAAACACCTTCACTAACTCGTATCTGGAACATTCAAGCTGTCACCCTTATCACCAGAAAAGAAGCACACGTAAGGAGCAATGTATAAGAGCAGCCAGTATGATGTCTAATTATGCTGATATAGTAAAGGAAATCAATTTTATAGGTGATATGCTCACCAGTAGGGGCTACCCCTCTAGACTGGTTGGTGACATAGCCCAATATGTTAAATCTGAATGGGGAAAGAAATACAAACTCTAGCTAGGTGAAGAGACTTCAGTATTACACAGCAACCATTGTGATGATGGATTTGGAAAAGCTTTAGTTTTAGAATATAATGCCTCATCAGAAGATGTTAAAAATATAGTGAGTAAAAACTGGAACCTTCTTAGACGTGACAGAGAGATATAAAAGTTATTAGGTGATTGTCCTAAATTTGTGTTTAAAACAGGGACTAATTTAAAGTATAAATTTGAGGCGATTAGTCATATTGGAGGTTACCAGAATAAAAAGAGAAGAGGATGTCCTAGGAAATGTGGAAGGTGCAAGCAATGTACAGCTATTCTTGAGGATGAATTTGTTATACTTGATAATTTCAACAACACTAAAGTGTACTTCATGAAAGGGAATTGTAATACTAAACATGTGGTGTACTTAGCAAAGTGCTGCTCTTGTCCGAGTTTTTATGTAGGTAAAATGGACAGAGCATTAAGGAACAGAATACACGAACATACGAACCAAATTAAAAAGGAAAACACTAACAATGTCTTATACAGACATTTAGCTGGTAACCATCCCATAAATCCTCTCTGGGGTAGCTTAAAATTATTATTAGAAGAGACAGAGTTAAGATGGCAATTATTTTTAAATGCCATGAATGCTCCTGGATTAAATGACTGCATTTCTATTAATTCTGTATTACAGCTTAGATAATGTGGTGTTTTATTGACATATTATATTTTTAATTTTGTTATAATTTTGCACTTATTTTAGGTTTTAACATATTATTAGAGGTGTTGGGCAAGTGTTTTCTAGCACTGTTTGCTGTCTTTTTAGATGCTACGACATATTTGTCTGTTTTAAAGTACTTCTTCTTTAAGACGGCATTGATAAATTAATCTTCTCCCATTGGCTGGGATAGGCAATTTTATGATTAAGTTATGGAGTGTATTCAAATTCTGATGAAGTCCACATTTGAGTGGATGAAAGCGCTCAATCTCAATAAACCTGTGTTTTTAAGACATTATTGTGAAGGACTGATTGACTGCAATTATCCTGGGATTTCTAGTGTTTCTGTGGTGATTTCCAGGTTTTACACCCCTTGAACTGTCAGAGTACGGAAATAATGTCCCAATATGATTTTCTCTTTTATGTTTATTTTTTATTTATTTTTTTCAAGCTTAAGCATAGCTGAACTTGTTTGCGTGACACGATGCATTGCTCAGCAGTGCTTAAACATAATGAAAAGCTATATAGAAATGTATAGTTGAAATCTTCACAGCCCAGTTAGCTGAATGGTTAGAGGCATGCCTTTGTGTGCAGTAAGTGCACGGTTCAAATACCAAGACAGGCCATTCAAGTTTTACATTGGAAAGCATTTCTATTTATATGTCTATTTCTTTTTGCTCTAGTTATTGATATTTGTCAACCAGGTAAGTGCAGCTGGACCAGAATCCCAGTGTCAGTGGATATATGAAGTGAAAAGCCCCAGTTAAACACAAGTGTCCAATATAGTTCAGTCACACACCAAATTACAGTAGTTAAAGTGAAATATAAATAGATAACAATAAAGTATAAATAATGAGTAATTAATGTCAATATATATTTATGTTATCATGTACTCTTGTTTGCCCTTAGCTAAACCGTGCTAAGCAGTGCTGAGCCAAGCTAAGCAATGCTTAAACAGGACCAGTCTGAGCAATACTTAGCAACTCTTAACTCTGTTTAGAAGGTTTGAGAATTGCTAAGCAGTCTCATTCTAAGCAGTCCTCAGTTAAGCTAAGCAGATTTGTGCACTGCTAAGCACTGCTAAGCATTTGCCACTTTAAGCACTGTTCAACTAAGCTTGGCAAGTGTGCACACTGTTAAACAGAGCTTAACATTTTTAAAAATGGTCCAATGGCAGCAAAGGGTGGGAAAATAGCCTTATTTAAACTGCACAGGCAGGAATATAGGCAAAACCAGTGGGAGTTTAACCCTTGCAGGAACTATGGCAGGAGCTGGTGAGGGAGCACCCTTTCAGGTGCAGTGCTAGGGTATTTTGGAGTCCAGGGTCATGGTTGGGATCCTTGTTGAGCATCATGATGACAGACTGCTGCAGAGCCAGTACCAGGGCTCTCAGTACAAGTCTGAGGCCTGGAACCATCTGGCACCTGAACTTACCAGTGACACTGGAATTCCCCACATTGGTGAGCAGGTGCATCATCATTATGATGATCTGAAGCAGAGAAAGGGAGTGCCTTTGGCCCAATGGATCCAAGATGCTTGGAACAGGAATGCTCCAGTAGTTTGTAAGTATATGAACCATCACTTTACTAAATTCTAGCATGAATATGTGATAGACCAGTATGCATAATGGTGTTTTCCCCCTACAGCTGCAGAGGAGAGGACTCACAATGTGGAGGCCCATGATGGGTGCTATGGAGTAATGGCAGGTACTGTGCAATACAAATGAAGGCATCAAATAAGCTACTACTGATGAAAGAAAGCTAATAATGTAGTAATACTGTGTGGGAATGACATAAGTATATACTGTAATAATATTAAGCATCTTGTAAAACAGTACACTTGTGACTGAAACCATGAAGGTAATAACTGACATTCATTCATCATCTACAGGATATCTAGTACAACTGCATTCAGACCTCTGAATTTAATAAACCACTGTGTCATGTCACCCTCAATAAAGTCAATCCCATCAACTGTTGTGTTTATTCTGGTCTGTTGTTAAAGAAATACAGTTGTACAGGTGCTCCATAGCAAATATGGCTATGACACCATGAACTGAATGAAGTTTTGCTGATAAAGAAGTGTTATACTAAAGTGTAGATGTGGAGCTGTAAAACAAGATACAATGCAATTTGATATATGTTCTGCACTAAGATCTGAACCTTGAATAGTAATGTGTTATAATGTGTTCCCTTCAGGATTGTCTTCTGTTAACCTTTGCATTTTAGGTCTACATATTCCTGAATGTAGGTACGCTGATGCAGGCAAGTATGAGACTGTAATAGGTGAAGACTGCAAATATACGATGTGAAAATGTATATTGGTCGGATATGCAACCCAGCATCCTGCAATGGTCTGTACAGATCACACATATTCACATCCACTAGGGGTTAAATGTGTATACCTGCATTCCAAGTATTAATACAAAGTTCACCAACTATCTCTGTCATTGAATGAATCTCATGCATGTATGTGCAACTGTCACTGCAGTCTTCTGTAACACTCTTCTGATATTACCAGGACAGACTTTGTAACCAAGAGAGTTTTGGGTACAAATCAGTCAAGCAGCCCACAGCAGTGGCCCAGTAGCTCAATGTTATAAAAAATAGATATGTTTTTCATTTTTGCACACACAGATCAGGGTTTGAATCCAGGGACTGGAACTAACATATATTTATAGTTACAGACAAGTAGCCTTGCTTATTTGTAGAAACTGTCATGCACTTGTAACAGGTATTTTCTCCGCAGGGCTTACAGATAATGAAATGTTTGTAGTAGCCATATGAAGGATATACTAAAACAGTGGCCAGATGTACTAGTGTGTAAACAGCAGTGCTCAGCAAGTTGATAGCACTCCATTTAATAAAATGTCAGGCAGCAGAGTAGTATTTCAACTGAATTAGACCACTGAAATATTCTAATGTTGGTACGGCTGTATGCCAGGTGTGTGTGTGAATGTGTGCCGATAGTCCAAACCCATGCTTACAAATTAACACAGGTTAGGTATATACATCATGCACTGTGCCCAATGCATGTCTCTCACGTGTCACGCTGTCACGGGTACTGACCACTGTTGCCATTAACCTTGGACACAGATATAATTCCAAATGAAGTATGCCAGTAGCACACACACAACATCAGTGCAGGGTACACCTTGTTACTCATATATGTTACCCTGACATGGACAAGTCCCCTGTAGATATGTACCTATAGTTTTTACAGCTGGTCCCATACCATGCTATGTCAACAGCTTGAGAGCTAGCTATGTGCTACAGAAGCTTTAGGGCACATGTAGATGTAAAGTAAGGGCAGACCTGTAGAGTATTGAGCAGTAATGTTGTGAAAAATATAGCATATACAGTTGTTAATGGAATGTTTTTCTCTCCCTCCACCCCTTATCTGCACCACAGATCATTATTGTTATGCTATGGGTATGGTTTCATTTCCATGTATATTGTTCTGAAAAAATTATGTTGGGCCTTGTGTTGCATTATGATTCATATATTTCAATGGTTGCATACTAACATATCTTGTTGAAATTACACTGTTGTTGGCCTGTTGCCATAACTGTTTCTGGCATGCTGTTACAATAATGACTGTTATCCCATTTATGCCTGTGTTCTGTATACTATGTAATTCTACTGCTCTGGGTTAATTGGAACACCCGTGCATGCTGGTATAACTAATGTTGAAATGTTTTGTTCGTGACTAAGCAATACACTTTGACAAACCTGAACACCATAGCACGTTTGGGTAGGCAGATCCCAGCGGTTCTGCCTATCCCATCTCATCTGGCCATGGCACCAGGTCCCAGCACTTCTGGGACCCAACCTGGAGCTGCCTCCTCGATTGGTCCTGCACAGCCTCAGGGAACAGGGCCCATCCCCCCCTGGTCAAGGGCATGGAGAGGACCCTGTCACCCAACAACAGTTTTGAGGTATGGTGCGCAGGGGCATCCAGCGGGATTTGGATGACTGCCTTCACCAGACCAAGGGAAGGCTGGTGCACCTCGAGGGGCAAGCTGGCCCTGGCACCCAGCCCCCAGCAAAGCTGCCTTCTGGGCCGTGAAGTGGCAGTGGTGACTTCCCATGGGTGGGGACCTCAGTCCCACTGTTTCCATCTGTGGGCACTTGGTCCTCTGATTCCCAAACACTCTCCCCATCCAAGGTGTTTACCCACCCATGTGTCATACACTGCCCCATCTGCTGTCTTGTCTGTCTTGCCTGTCTGCAAAAGTAACCTCTCCTACCCAACTTATTTCCCCAAATGTATGGGGGATGCCCCAGCTTTGTGTAAAGTGGTGACAGTGGTCGTCCATCAAATGGGTGGGGCAAAGGCAGTACTCAGTCCTCCTTTCAAAATGGTTCCACCCTGTGATGTGATAGGCTCCCATGCCAGATGTATAGCATGACTATCACATGGCAGTGGTGACCTGTTCCCCAAATATAGGAGACAGGGGAGGTACTGTGCATATCCTGATATACTGATTTGTAACACAGGGGTTGAAGCCTACACCAACTCTGTCATGCATCCAATATGCTATACCAACAGCAGTGGTATAGCTGGTGTCCTTGTGCATCAAAAGTGAGCAGCCACTATGTGTGCTATTTCAGACATATGTGCAGTAGGGGAGATGACTGTCTGTAGTGGATGTAGACAATATAAGCACTGTGTTTGTTGTGCAGGTTTGCAGGACTGATCCCATTCTCATATACCTGCTAAGGAGATATTGCTCCAGAATGGGCACCTGCCTATAATTGGTATCGGACAGCAGTATGCCATCCCTTTTATGGACAGTATGTATTGTACATGTCCACCAGACAGGTCTACATATCCTAGTAGAAGATGATGTAGGCCTGTTGGGAATACCTGACTACTTGCATGTATACAAATGCACATACAGCGCTTGTGTGTATGTGTGCATATTGTTGCCAGTCCTGAATGAGGGGTTGGGGCCTGTGAGGCTGTGTAAACCCCCCACAGGAGGATGTATTCCACATTGGAGGTGTACATATGGCTGAGCCTAGCTAGTTGGGTCTTGTGGGAGATGGTACTGCAAACATGACTGCAAGATGGTTGCTTTGCCATGGAGGATGACACCATAGGGATGCTGCAGTGGTAACCCATGTTGTGTGATGTTAACTGCAAGACACCTTCACCTGATGTGGGGTAGCCCCTGGCCACAGCAAGGTGTTTTTCCACCACTGTTGATGTATGTTAGGGCATTCAACTGACTCAGGACCAGGGTACAGACCTGACTCCTAATACAGTTGATGAGGTCCATATAGGCAGAATGGGCATCCTGGTCACATGTGGTGCCTTGTACCTAACTTGGATTTGGATAGTTTCATGTTAGCAATGGTGGACTGCCCCTGCAGTGTCCCCTGTGCATCTTACTGTCTGTACAGCATGGAGGTGTGTATGTGTCTCGTGTATGCAGAAACCCCATGTCCCATGGCATTACCAACTACACTTTGCCTTCTGCATGTATGATAGGATGGTTGACCATTTGAGGCTGGGGTGCTCTCAGCAGCTTTGAACCATGATCTATGTGACACCACAGATGTATGCTGCTCCCAGGGTAGGACTGCTTGCAATGAGGACAAAGTCATGTGTACACCTCTGGCATGTAGCAGCATGGCCTTCAGTGTGTGCTGTACTGTACTGACACCTGTATGTTGGCAGTGATAACTTCACCAATGTTACTCATGCAGTCACTATGAGGCTGGTGGGAAACACTGCCAGAAGCATGAAGACCAGTGAAGACAGATGGAGGCCTCTCTCACAGAACATCATGGTCTGTGTACCATATCATCCCAGACTCACAGGTACTGGAATCCCTGGAATATCACAGGATAAATGTGCACATGTTAAGGGCAATCATTCCATGATTGTATTGCAGCATCCATCTGGGTGACAGCAGAATGCTACATAATCCTAAGGACATACCTGCCAGGGACACATAACTACTTTGCTCAATCATGTCTCACTGCATATAGTCCATGGACATACATTTCAGGTCAGGTCAGGCACACCAGCATATACAGTGACAGACCCATGACAATACATGTTGGTGGGAGACAGCAGTGCATATGAAATATGGCCGAGTCTGTCAACTGCCAGAATAGTAACTGTGACCATCCACATACCCAGCCAGGTCAGGGGCACACCAGTGCATCTCTACTGGAGTCCCCTATGTGTAACATGTTTGACATGGGCTCAGGCCTGTGTGGCTGTGGGACACAAGTGTGTGGCCATGTGTGGTATGTGCTGTGTATGGCTGTGGCATTCGTGCATGGCTTGGCCTCAGAGATCCCCTTTGTTTGTGAATGTGTATGTTGAGAACCACTGCAGATGTCTGTGTGTGTTGTGAAGGTGTGGGTGTTGTGTGATTTGTACTGATTGTGTTGACAACCTGTTTGGGGACAGATATGAAGCCTTGACAGGCAGAGAGCATGGACTGCAGGTTCCTACAATCATTGCATCTCTCACACAGTTTGTTCGTTGGTGGTGTCTGTAGATGGCTGTCCGTCCATGTACATGTGGCAGGTGCTACACAGTGCCAGGGCACCAATATCAACCACACTGGCTGGGGAAACTGTAGGACAGTGTCCAGCCATATAGTCCAGACTCTGAGGGAGGAAGGCCAGGGAGACCTGAGGGGTGGGCCTGCAGATCAGGTGATTACTACTACAGTAGTAAGCTGACACCACAACAGATCATGTAGACAGCCTATGAACAAGCAGTAATAGGTTCAATAGCTACATGCAGTGCAACACCTTATAGCACATGCAGCAAGTAGCACGAAACATCAGGATCAAGGTTGCAATGCATGCTGTATTGCTAGTTTGATGCCGATACCCACATATATACTGTGTTTATAGATGGTGGGGGTATGATGTGAGGGTTAGCGGTGGATACTGCTAGTAAAAGTGGATGTGCAGGGTCTGTACATAATGATGAACAATGTATGCAGTGCTGTGATGTCTTCTCCTGTTCATGTCTTTCAGGTGGAATATGCAGAAGGCGCAACCCAGCTTTTCCAGAGGCTGAGACCGTTGCAATTATTGATGCGTGGAGACTCCATCACTGGGTGCTGTTGTCAAGGAGCCATCATAACCAGCAACAACAGGCTACCCGGGGGGCAGACCTGGTAGGAACAGTGAATAATGTGGGCCACCGGGAGAGGAGCTAAACAAATCCGACATCATGCTACTGATCTCATACACTATGCATGACAAAGGGCCGCTGTTGTGGCCAGGGACCATGGGACCATGTTGGCGCAGGGGGAGGGCCTGCTACACAACCACCACTCTCAGCCACACAGGAGTTCCTGGCAAACCTGGTGTAAGCCACCACCTCACAAGAAAGCATCAGTACATATGTTGTGTAGGTGGGTGGCACACAGTCCACAGCCGAGGAGCATCCAGGTAAGCCTCCAGTGGTCATCATGTTAATACTGTAGCATTCATAGTGGCAGGCTTTGCATACCTGTATGCATATGTTAGGTTAATCTGCATCTGTGGTTGGGGTTTTGTAATGCACACATGTGTACACAAATTGTGAATGTCAGCAATTTGGGTGGTATCACAGCTTATACTGTACATGTTGATAAATGCACATAATATCCTGCACCTTTGCCATATGTGTGTGTGTGAACTATCATGTCATGGGTCACGTATACCCTATGGATGTTAAGGGCTGCCAGTTTGCCATGCACACAATTGTTAAGTGTAACCATATTGCAATATGTTCCATGTTCACTTGTGGTGGGGTTCACAGCAGTGCATCACATTGGTAATCATAATAGCATATTTGCAGGAGCTGTAACATATTCCCATGTAGTTTGTTATAGGTGTAGCCACTGTGCTACACAGGGGTGCATTACTATTGTGTACATGGGTGCACTGTGTTTTAGGTGAAGGTCCGTCACATACTCTGACTTCTCATATATCTCATAGGTGTATAGTACTAGCAACATTAACTGGACATAGATGCACTGAATGTTGTTGAGGGCCTGTCCAGAATGTGTCTGTTGTGGTCTGATTGTGTGTTGTGCATGGCATCAGTCAGAAGGTGTGGTCTGTATAATGCCTTTATGACACCTCGTCTCTTTGTGTGTTTGTGTGTGTGTGTGTGTGTGTGTGTGTGTGTGTGTGTGTGTGTGTGTGTGTGTGTGTGTGTGTGTGTGTGGGTGGATCAAACATTATAGTGCAGGAATTAATGTAGTCATGTTGTCTTTCCCTCACAGGTGACCATGGGGGTCGGACTGTGTCCCCCTCACAACCTGATGTCAGTGTCTCATCAGACACTGATGATGATGGTGGCCATTGTGAGGCACAGGTGGGGTTGTTGGGGGCTGAATCCATCCCACTGGTTGACATCCCACTTCCACCCCCAATGTCCTCGCACACGGTCAGTAAGCCCACACATATCCAGTCCCCAGCAGCCACAGATAATGGGCAGTCAGAGGGTGGTGGCATTGAACAGGGTAGTGTGGCGACTATGGCATCTGATACTCTAGACACTAGCCACAGCCAGAGAGCTGGCGAGGTCCTACACAGGCAGATTGACAGGGGTGCTCGAAGGAGGTCTGCTGCCCATCCAGTCCCTGTCAGAGGTGTCACAGCATGTGTCATCCGACGCATGTTTCGTTCCATCACGGAGACACAGGCATGTTGTTAATGGTACACCAAATGGATGCTCAGGGTCATGAATGCAACACTGTCTGGCATGCATGACTCCCTCCATGGCATTGTTGATGCTGTACATCATTTTGCTGATGTAGTGTATAGACAGTGGGGTGAGACACTGTCAGTCCTTAACCGTGCAATGTCTGTGCTTGAACATGTGGTGGGAGTAGGGCATTGGACATGTGGACATAGGTCAGCAACAACATCAACTGAAAGCCCATGTGGCCATGCACACTCACATAGTGGCAGTTCCACCAGCACTAACGAAGGGAGGGTGCTGTCCACAACACAGCATGGTAGGCCATAGGCACATGGTCCTGGGTGATCCCATAAGGGATACAGAACCAACAGACACCGGTCACCATCAGGAAGTAGTGCCACATTTGGCCTTAGGCATGGTGGTGCTAGTGCCACTCCTTGCAGAGCCAGTTCCCGTGTTTGTGGCCGGAGATGGTGAACTGTGCATTCTGCCATGTACATTCTATGGCTGTCCAACATACCCATGTGTAGGGATAACACATGGATTGATTGTGTGCATGAACACACTAACACATCACTGTCACATGCTGGTCACCGACAGATGCAGACAGCTCGTACCCATGTCCCAGCTGACCAGCACCTCTCCAGAAACACACACATGATGTCAACTATATGTCATATCCTAGGCCTTCGGCAACCACACACCATACCCTGTGCATGTGTTGATATCAGTGCTACATCCCTGTTATACATACCATTAATGGAGGGACATGCTAATATGTGTCTGATGCACAGGGTGAATCTAGTACAGGTAATGGCATTTTGTAGTGTAGTAGTGTTATGTCCTGTAAGGTGCTGTCTGTTGACCAATTGTCATGCGTATGCATCAAAGTGTATGTATCTTTGTGCCATGATGCTTTGTTGCTGTTAGTACCGCTGACTGACTGTTGTCTCCCAGACCTTATTCTGTTTCTCTTCCAGGTGTCTGTATGGGTAAGTTGTGGTGAGCTGCTGTAATTACAGAAGCTGAACATAGCGGATTGGCAACACAGACACCTTTTCATCACCAAGGTATGTGTGGAACAGTGTGCGAGGGACAATGGGGGCAGACAGCATAACCTTGCATGAATACCCCTTGACACAGCAAGCTAGTCCTAATACATGTCACCTGGGTGTTTCTTAGGATCATAGGTTCATAATTACAGAAGAGGTTACTAGAGTACTGGATCTGGGTCCCTTACCCACTGCCAATAGAATCATTGATCAGCACCTGTTGGCCATGGCATTGATGGACACAGGTTGGACCCCTGGGACAGATGTTTTTTTTTTCCCATCCACTTAATCTTGAAGCAGTTAATGAGGGTCTACATGGTACTGTATTTGGCATGTTTGGGGAGTGCATTTGTGAGACAGGGCAGCCTCTGGTTGACAAACCTGTCTCTCCATCAGCTTTTTGTACCATGTCATATGTGATT
The DNA here is from genome assembly GCF_019279795.1 of Protopterus annectens. NCBI lineage: Eukaryota > Metazoa > Chordata > Ceratodontiformes > Protopteridae > Protopterus > Protopterus annectens. Next base: position 987,244,325 of record NC_056745.1, on the reverse strand, counting down.
CAGGCCTGTCATGCCAGTAATGCATACAAAGTTATACTTTCGTATATGGGGCAGCTGTTGAAGGGCTGATCACAATGTTGCCATCTAGGCATATCACAGACACCTGTGGACAACCAGATGATAACCACTGGGGAAGTACTGATTAGAGGCTGTCTACATGGAACAGGTGTTGAGGGCCATGAATGACCTTTGTAGGTGTTAACATAGCCTTTACAGTTTCTGAAGATGTCTGCATAGGTGCAATGCAGACCATCCATGCTGCTAATGTATTGTTGTACTGACTGAGGACTATTCAGAGGTAATGTCCACCTTTTGTCTGGATGCAGTCTCTTCACCTATGTGGTGAACCACATACAAGCCTTTTCTGACTACTGCCGCTACTTGCTGCCTGAATGCAACATTGTTTAGCATGCTGAGTACCCAGGTCTGTCATTGCAGTGTGTGTGTTTATGGGGTTGCTGCTAATGTGGGAAAGAGTGGGGCCATGTCCTTGCCATATTTGCTGCTGACACTGTTGTCTGCATTCAGCTTGAAGCCAGGAACTTGGCACCATTCCATACCCACTGTATGGCCCACTGCAGTGTGTTAACAGCGGTTTGTGGCTCAATGACAGATTGCACACTACTTACAGTCGACACAGCCTTAGGCAGTACCTACATATGTATGTGTAGTGGCATTTAGCATTCATGCCTAGATACATGTGGGTCACTGGCGGCAGCAGGTAGTCACAAGGCCTTCACATGTCTAAATATTGCATGCACATAGGTGACACAGATTGTGGTTGGCACTTTATCAAATGTGGACTGTGGGACATGTTTTGTAGTAACGTGGCAGTTGGCAGGACATACCATACCTACGGCAAGTGCAACACACAGGATGTCCTTTGGTTTGCTAATATGACAGTTTTTTTGTGTGACATTACCTTAGCTTACGCTATTCGTCATGACATTAAGGTGCTTCTGATGTGCAATAACTGCTCTATGCAATTAGTAGACAAATTTATGAAATGTTTGTTGTCCTACACTCTGGGGACCTCTGTATTGTTTTGAGTTGTTGTCACAGGTCACACCTTGCCAAACATGGGCTGCAACCTACAGGGTGGTACAGATGGTGGCCATACCTCTCACCTCTACATATTTCTGTAGAATGTCCTGATGTTTGCCACATATTTTATTTCTGTTTCTCATAACATTGTGGTTTTCTGCCAAATTGGTGGAAAATCATGAAAGACTAACATTAGAGATTAATGACGAATATTGTCATATCACAACTCATACCCTTTCGAAAATGCATTCAAATGCACAACCTGTTCTGGTATCTACTTTCCATGCATGTCACAGCAATATATGAAGGTTGTGCTCAATGTTTGGCCTTTGCCCCACTTTTCTGCATAGCTTTAACCAGATGTCTTTCTGTGAGGGGTTTAGAGGTATGCTGGTGGGCATACTACAATTAGACTGATGCAAGGGGATATACATACGCACATATATATATATATATATATATATATATATATATATATATATATATATGTGTGGTGACAGTAGAACCTCTACCTGCCTAGTTTTACATATGATAGTGCTATATACATAACACAAGCACCACCAAGCTACTATAGTTTTGCAGTGCCTGCCAGTACTATTCAGGTGGGTGACATTTAAAGGTGCTGTTAGAATTGCCAATGGGGGTTAACAGGCCCTTAACATGGTAGAGCTGTCTCAAACACACACACACTGCTGCGTGGGGACATGCATTGAAACACACATACACACACTTACCACTTTTCAGAATAGAACACCTACTTATCTTGCTGTATACAATACAGACCGACATGACTGTGGCATGCGCCACAGTGCCTTTGTGTTAGAAAATGTGTAACTGTGCTTCTAAGGTGGATGACATTTGTTGTGGCCCTTAGTAGGTTGACAATGGGGGAGTTAAAAGGGTGGAGCAGGCACACAAAATGGTATAACCATCGCATACATGCAAACAAGACATCCACAGGGTATATGCATACAGAAATATGTACACTCACATAGTTGGCAAAAGTCAAATTAGAACACCTACCTATATACTTGTATGTACTATAGTGCTATGTACATATCACATGCGCTACAGAGATTATATACTGGGAACATAACTCACAGCTTCTTACAGCAATTAATTTTGGGAATGCCTTAAAGAATGGTGGGATACCCCCCCCCCCGAAAATAGGGATACTTCTCACATATTGCTCATACAAACCTAGACAAGTGATAAGTTTCAGAAGGGTATGATATCTGAAGCTGACATGTCTGTCACTATTTGAGACATCAGCTCCCACAGATTTGCCAATGATTTGACAGAAAACCCCATTGTTATGAGACACGGACCACATATACTTTGCAAACATTTGGACATTCTGCATACATATGTACAAATTAGTGGTATGGCCTGTAGAGTTTCAAATGGTGCATCTAAGGTGGATGACATCAACAGGCCCTTTAAAGTAATGACATGGGGGGGGTCAACAGGCCTTAAAATGGTATAACCAACACACATGACAGCTACAGTGGATATGCTTCACACACAAACACATACACAGTATTACAGCTGACTGTATTGAGATTCAAACCCCTATCTACCAAGCTGTATATACTGTAGTACTACTTACTTATCGTATGCGCCACAGAACATACACATCCAGAAAGTGTTCAACAGTGGATCTAAGGTGGATGACATGAGCAGGCCCTGTAAAGTAATGCAATGGGGAGGTGGGTTCACCAGGGTGGAACAGGCCTCAGAATGGTATAACCAATACACACACACACACACACACACACACACACACACACACACACACACACACACACACACACACACACACACAGGGGATATGCTTTTCTCTCTCTCACACACACACACACACACACACACACACACACACACACACACACACACACACACACACACACACACACACACACAGTATTACTGTTGCCAGTACTAAGATTATAACCCCTACCTATCTAGGTGTCTGCACTATAGTGCTCCATTCTTATTGCATGGGCCATGGAGATTATATACCTATGGACTGTCCAACAGTGCATCTGAGATGAATGACATCAGCAGACCTTGTAAAGTAGGGCAATGAAGGGTTTACTGGGTGGAAAAGGCCTCAAAATGCTTTAACCTAGAAACACACACACAGTTGCCAGTACTGAGAATAGAACCTCTATCTATCTAGGTGTATGGACTATAGTGCTATGTACTTATCACATGCACCATGGAGCTTATATGGCTGAAGGGTGTCCAAAGGTGCTTCTAAGGTGAATGATATCATCAGGCCTTGTAAAGTAGGGCAATAGGAGATTTACTGGGTTGAAAAGGCCTCAAAATGCTTTAACCTAGAAACACAGTCACAGTTGCCAGTGCTGAGATTAGAACCCCTCCCTATCTAGTTGTATGTACTACAGTGCTACATACTTATCAGATGCACCACTGAGCTTACATCACTAAAGGCATCAAAATGCTTTAACCTACAAACACACACACACACACAATGCTGGTGATGTGAAATTACAACCCCTACCTCACTACTATTACACAATGGAGTTCACCTTCGTACTGGCACATGCCACTAGTTACAATTGGTGTGCAACTGTTGCAGCAGGACATCACTCTATGCCTTTCAGGGTCTCTCTCTCTCTCTATATATATATATATATATTATATATATATATATATATATATATATATATATATATATATATATATACATATATATATGCCTCTCTCTAGCTCTGTCTCTCTCTCTCTCTCCCCCTGTCTGTCTATAATTGAGATATTTGTATATGTTACATATATATATATATATATATATATATATATATATATATATATATATGTCTATCACACTCAACAGATGCAGATATATCACACAGGTGCCACCTAAGGATAGAGGAGGGTAATCCTGTCTGATGGGGGTGTATAGAGACAGTTAAGGTGTACATAGCTGTCTGTACGCAAAGACATATATGGACAACTCAGATGCATAGTCAGATGTGGGTTTAGACATGGGCTGTAATTTTCAAAGTGTAGGAGCATGCCCAGTATGACTTTCAATAGTAAGAGTGGGACTGCATTCTAGAGCTACCTGTACTCTGGTCCAGGATTTTGTGTGCTACTGCTTATTGGCTGATGAACCTGTGTAAACAGTCCAGCACCTCAGTGATACACTGGCTGCAGATCTCCTGGCTGTGTGCTATCTTTATTAACTGAGTCATATCCTGGTGTGGATACAGAGTGCATTGGACTGAGCAGAGTTTTCCATAATAGGTGTGGTATATTCTACATAGCACTGTGATTTCCTGGTATGTCAGTGGCAGACCAGTATAGAGTAATGTGATGAATCACCGACAGACATTTGTTTACTGACTCCATAAACTGCAGGGAACCTATGTTACTGCACACATTGTTCTGGTGTGCACATTCTCCATTTATCTGGCTAGTGGTTCCCCTTCCCCTTATATGTGTCTCTTTGTCCTTCTGTAGTCCAGTCACAGGCTTTGTCCACAGTTGCTGCCATTATGCATTTGTAGTTATGGTGCGAGTGGGGAAGAAGTTGTAACATTACACACAGGGGTACGGACTTCACACCTCTGACTCTACCTGTTTAGCAGGTTGTCTATCATTGCACCCCTACATCTGCTGTGGTCCTCAGATGGTTTGTGTTGCAATGTTATTATAACACTACATGTTGGCCATAGCTGTCAAACTCTTACAGACTGACATCTGGACAAGCCCATATACAACAGTCAGACACAGGCCTAGACATGGGGACAGGGTGTTAATATTGCTCTTCCAAACATAGACAGTTGGTAGAATGGTTTTGTATTAGCTTGCATTTTCTTATGGGTATGACATGTGCTTCTCAACTGTCATTGATGTTTTCACATCAACTTTTATTGTTTTGCAAATAGTTTGGCAGGCAAATGCAATATTATGACAAGCAGAACAGATATATGAGGCATACATGTGGATATTCTGTGACACCGTATCATTCCAGGTGTATGGATGGTGCCCACTGACTTGTTGTCAGTACTGACAGTAACGTGGAAACCATTTATAACCTGGACTACACTGACTTGTCACAACCTGCTGTTCTACTAGACACTACGTAGGTTAGTCTGAGCTGTCTACTGTCCATATGTGTGCCCCCTTGTCCCTCCATTGTCTAGCCTTTCTGCAGTAGCAAATATTGACTTTTGGACAGTGTGTGCAACTCCTACCATAGGTGTAGCTGACATGCAAAATAATTGGCATGGATCCTGTCAACCACAGTACTGTACTTAGACCACTAAGCCACAACAGCCAACAGTAAGTGTTGTCTACGTCCTGACAGTATTAGATGCAGATGCACCCTGTGAGATTGGCTGACTATGATACATTCCATCTGCCAGCTATATTATTGAGGGGTTTGAATGGGCCAGTGTAAGTGGCAGAGGGCTTATTAGTCATGTATAGTTGATTGGCTTTTTCTAAGCTATTTCCTTTTATTATTTTTTTTTTCAATTTCATCCACTTCTAAGCCCCACGCTGCACAAACCTACAGCTCCAGTGTAAACATTGCTCACCAGATTTGACCCTTCCCTGTACACGAGCATGCTTAGCTTTTTTTAACTAGCTAAGCACAGCTTAGTAGCCTCAGACACATACCCCTGCTTAGCTGTGTTTAGCTGAGGGTAAACAGGAGCTGCTGAGCTCCAAATCTGCTTACACAAACCGTGACACTGCTGTCTCTTCTGCCTACACTAATACGGTTCTAGCCCTTACACAATTAGTACCTGTTGACACGGTGGCTCATTTTGCTGTTCAATAAACTTAAGTTGTTTACATACACCTAATTGCGTATACCCTAGATACTGCACTACAGCAGAGCCTATGTCCTTAGCAACCACTATAACCTGCCATTGTATGACCCTGCATGCTGGCCAGTATAATGGGAAACTACAATATAATTTAAAATTTTTTTTACAAACTAGCATGTTTGAGCTTCACTGCCTGCCACTTAAACGTGGCATATGTGATAAAAAAAGTTAAAATTTTCATTAATTGCATAACTTTTAATTGTCAATGGCCATAGTTTTGGCCATTTGCATGTCTAATGCACCTAATACATGCTTTTATTTGCCCTGTTACAGCCCCTGTTTTATTTTTACATTCTGGTACATGATTACTAACCTCGTACGTTGTTCCTGCAAACACGGCACCTACACGGATGTCTTTCTGCTTCCTGGATCACAAAATCACCTCATTTGCATGTTTTTCACCAGCAGATGAGATGATTTGCATTCTGCGATTGCTTCCATGTCCGCACGCTCGTGCACACCCTCAGCCCTCTTTCCTGGCTCACTCGGTGGCCATATTTCGTGTTCGGGCCGCAACACTATTCCTACATGGAGAATCGCTCCATGTAGGGTTTACTGAATTACCTCCCATGTTTAATCTTAGATTGATAAAAACATTTCACTCCCCAAAATTAGAGCATTTTCCAGTTCATTTATATAATGCTACAGTATAGCTTGTCTCTGTTCTTCATATAAAGAGTTCTCCAACAACTAACTATTTGGGAAAGAATTTCACTTTAGCTGTTTATAGCACTTTACTGACTGACATCAGTAGGATTGAGTTTCAGGATGTAAAACTGATCAGAGGTGAACAATACTGAGAATTACAGAAGCTCTGTTGTCAAGTTTAGGTCATGCAGCCTAAGACAGATTTCTTTCTAAAACAACATGAGATGAATAGAGAAAACATGGTTGGACTGTCATGATCTGTTGCAGGGTAATAACCAAAAATTAATATGATGATAAGTTATTGAAGGATTTTCAGCATTAAACAGCATCTTAGTGATACTATATGGAGAAAAAAATAACTACATCAGTGGATGGAATCTTCTTTAAAATGGACATTCATTTATGGAGACTTGATTGAAAAAAACACTTCTGTCTTAAGACATAAACATACTGTACCAACAAGCATGGTGATTCTTTAAGGGAGGATCTAGACTTCAAAAATGTATACAACTGTGCAACTTCCATCTGTTACAGAGGCAGACTGTCTGAGTAATAAATGTTTTCTTCAGTGTTAAAGAAATATGTCCAAGTATTTGTGCTTATATGCCCATGATCACTGATTAGCGAGAATGCCATGTGGTGGATAACTGGCAACATAAAGCATGAAATAATAACAGTAGACATATCATCATCACCACTTACCATAGCCTTAGGATTATTATTATTATCACGACTATCTGTTTACTAGGTAGGATGACTGGACACACAATCCCTTTTCAGGGGTGACTTGTGAGCAATATCTGGTTAAGTGACTTGCTCAAGGTCACACAAGAGGCAAATGAGGGCTGAGGGAATCAAACCCTGTACCACAGGAACTAAAATGTACAACCTTAACCTATGTGCCAACTTTCTGTTATAAAGAAGTTAACCTTCAAGGACTAGGACAGGTAATATCAATACCGAATGGAAGAAACAACTTCATCTCAGGGAAAATATCAACATCTAATTCTTTTTGTTTTGCTTGGGCAATATTAAAGTGGTTGGACCTGTTTGTGAAAGTGATCATTATCCTTCTTCAAAATAATTTTACAGGTTCATCACTGCAAAGAGATTAAGCTACTCAGCACTGATGGAGTATATTTAATAGCAATTCTTCATTAGAGAGTGCTCTCCTACATTTTATCTAATTCTTCCAGGCATTCTGAATACCATTCAGAAGAGCCGTTTATCATGGATACTACCTTAATAAGTAATTGGGACAAACTAAAGATAAAATAAATGAAAATGAAGCTCTCAGGCTACCATACTAATTACAGGAATGTTATTAAAATTAACTTACGAAATGTAAGATATTTTTGTAACTTGAAAAACAATCATAATTTAGTTCTACATAGGACTTTTACAAAGGGCGATAGAATCAGGAGTAATTAAGTGCTAAATCCAGAGAATAGCAGACACCTTTACTCTTTTCTGATCTAACCACTCCAGTTTATTGTGGAGCTTTGACATCTTACTTTCTGCATTCCATCCCAAATGTGAAACACAGAGGTGCTGTCTGTAATGAAGTAAGCAACCCTTAGCTCATAGTACATTCAACTTTTTAGAAATTTGCAAAGTGCAGATTGCAAGATTATAGCATTTGGTTCATTTCAGGATCTGATATCTTTGATGAAATCTCACCTAACAACATCGGCATGCTTGCGCAAAGGTCATAGTGATTTTACTGTTACACTCCCCCTTACAAACCCTGTCTTAACTAATATGAGAAAGGTTTCAATAATTAAGGTAGTATTTATTGTATGGTCCGAAAAAATGCCAAAACATTTGACCGTATAACACACAAACTCTCTCTGTGAATTAAGTCGGTATGGTCTGGACAGCTATGCACAGAAGCCTTCAATATTATATGTAACAACTGACTAAGTCAGTCAAGAGCAACAAAGGACTTGTAAGTAGTCCCTGATGCACTGATACTTAGATCTCTTCTGCAGTACAAAAAACCCAGCCAAATCATACTCTAGACTACTGATCTCTTGATTTAGAAGCAAGGCAAAATGCTCTGTTTTTGTTGAACTGCTTTTTTGGGTCAGTTCTTTGCAATATCCCAACTTAATCCTGAACTGGAAAAGTTAAACTTGCTTACAACATTGCAATAGGATTTTAAACTGTGACATTTAGAAAGAAAATCACAATGCACATGATTTCTTAAATTAGTCATCAACTCAACCTGAAATACTCATATGAATTTTGGAATTAAACTTGTGTCTGTCAATAATTGTCATGCTGTTAACAATTCTTTAAACTGGTAGGATTCTCCTTATGATTTTGTCCTTACAATGTCTCATTTGTGGGTATCAAAAGAAGAAAGAATAAAATACCAGAAATAAATGCCAGCTCAAAAATCCACAATTTATTGTTAGTGCTTTCGTTTGCTCACAATGAGGGGACTTCTTCAGACATCAAAGTACAATACTGAACAATTTAAATATAATTATGACATCATAACCTCTCCCAAGCACAAATACAACTCCTAAAAGCCATTTAAAGAAATATATACCATACATAAAATTGCATATATAAAATATGTATATATAATTATTAAAATTCACATACTGAAAAAATAAATAAGAAACATTTGTATCACTGCCGATATTTTTATCTGGTTAAAATGTTTAATTTTAAGACACATTTTAAGGAACAAACATCATTTAAGCCAGGGAAAGAAAAAGCATTAGTCTTTAATTGTCAAAATAACTCCCTCTCCTCAAGCCTTAATGACCATGCCCCCCCCCCCAGGGCTAACTTCTACTTTTTCAACAATAGTGTAGTGAAAGCAGTGATCAACTTTTTCCAATATGTGTCTAGCTAAAGCATTATTTTTATCCTGTTTGCTGATGGCATACTGATGCTCATAAATCCTTTGTTTAAAATGCCTCTCGGTCTCCCCAATGTAGAATACGGGGTATTGTTGGCATCTTGATAGGTAAATAACTCCCTTTGTGTTACAATCATATTTCCCTGCCAAGATAAATTTCATGTTTCCTATATTCACTGAACAGGTTATTTCTATATATTTACATATAGGGCATCTACCACATTTCGTCATGCCCTTATTGGGAACATAGGGCCTTATTTGTTTATTTAATAATGATTTCAAGTTAAAACCTTTTCGAAAAATGATCCTTGGTTCTAGTCCAGGTTTGTTCCTTAAATTACTGTCATCATTTATCAGAGCCCAAGTTTTACTTGATATGCTCCCGAGGTCGATGGCATCGGTTGAAATAGTTGTTAGAAAGCTGATTTTATAATTAATTTTCTCAGTAGTTTCACCCCTCCCACTAGGAATAATACTAGAAATGATTCTTTGTTCAGATGAAACTAACCCTTTATATAATACAGGTAAGAAATCTCCTGATTCTCGTTTCCCCCCAACCTTATTGATGATCTCATCCAGCAAAAAAGAGGGGTAACCTCTCCTGAAAAACATCCCTTTTAAATTATCACACTCCGTGTTGAAATCTGAATCCAGACTTGTCATTCTGCCTGCTCTGACCATCTGGCCTTTTACCACAGCCTTTTTCTGGTGAAAGGGCTGGTTGCTGCTGAAGTGGAGGAAGTCATTTGAATATGTATGCTTTCAGTAAATGTTAGCTATATATCTACTATTATTTGTGTCTTTTGATAACCAGACATCCAAATATGGGATTGCTTGAGTCTCAAAGTGAAACGTGAAATCCAAAAAAATGTGTCATGTTACATAAGACTTGCATGAATTCTGTGACACCCCTTAAGTCCCCCTCAAATAATAGGAACATATCATCCAGGTACCTAGTGTACCAACGGACTCTCTTGCTATAAATTTCGTGTTGGAAAAATATGTTTTTCCCAATGGGCCATGACACAATTGGCGAAGGCTCCCCCACAAAGTGAGCCCATCGCCACACCTGTTTTTTGAAGGAACTTCTTCTTCTTTTGGCTTTTCCTGGTTAGGGGTCACCACAGCAGATCACCTGTCCGCTCATGATTGGCAGTGGAGTTTTACAGTGTTGAGTTGCCAGCCTAGCACCCAACCTTCCACAGAAGGCACACACACACACACACATGCACTCATGCCGTGGGCCAGTTTAGAGTGTCCAATCCACCTACAGTATGTCTTTGGGATGTGGGAGGAAACCAGAGCACCTGGAGGAAACCCACGCGACCAGATGGAGGACATGCAGACTCCGCACAGAAGGCACCCCAGCTGAGGATCGAACCGGACAACCTCTTGCTGTGAGGTGGCAACACTAACCACTGCACCACCGTGGCCGCCCTTGTTTTTTGAAGGAACTGCGGTATTTAAATTGTTCAGTATTGTACTCTGATGTTTGAAGAAGTTCCTTCGTTGTGATCAAACGAAAGCGCTAACAATAAATTGTGGATTTTGAGCTGGCATTTATTTCTGGTATTTTATTTTACTGTTGGTGGTATTTGTTTTTTTAAGTTGTTTGTTATGGAATCTGAAGAAAATGCTAACTCTCCTTCACTGTTCTCCCAAACCAATGCCTCTATGGGTGACAGTAATTCCATTGGGATGTTAACACAACTAATTCAGCAGCTAACTAACCTGGTGGATGACTTGGCCAAAAGAATTACTTCAAATGAAGTCCATTCTTTTTCTCCTGGAAGTGGCCATCTCTCAAGTACAAGCACTCTAAGTCAAGAAAACAGCATTAGCCAAGGTAACTTATCTCTTACTACTGTTTCTTCTAGACTCCTTATAAATTCTCAAAATGTACAAGAAGGGGTTTCATCTGGAACAGATAATGGCATGGCTAACAGTACTAATAATCTTGGACATTATGTTTCTGGCAGTATTCCTCTCCTCAATGACTGGCTTAATGCTAATTCTACATTTTTCACTCTGCAAGCTGAAGGGACAATGGTTAACCAAACTATGGCTTCTGAGTCAACGGAAATTTCATTACTTTGAATTTAAAAGAATTTGATTCGAAGCTGATAAAGTACAAAAAGCTTCAACTTGAAGTTGCTTACCTCAGGGAATGTATTCAAAGACAGCACATTCCACGAGGTCTTAGACAGTGGCGATATCCTACTGGGCTAATCTTGAACTCACCCTTTCATTTAGATTTATTGTTTGATCACCGGGGAATTGAGTTCTTAGAAATCCTGATTAAACATTACTCGACACAAATGGATGCTTTGAAAACTGAACTTGGTGCCTTAGAACAGAACGTTAAGTTGGATGTTAATTTTTTTAAGGTACAAGTGTGATTTTTGTTGTATTTACAGTAGCATAGACGCTACCATTGACAAACCGAAAGGGGGTAAAATCAAAAACTTGAAAGGGATAGGAAAGAATATGAACAGGGTACAGCATACCCACCTCCACCCCTTTCTCAGCAAATGAACAATCTAAACAACAATAATGGTGTTAAATTAGTGTCTAACACCATAACTGAAAGCTCTATAGATAACGAAATACAAGAGGAAGAAGTAGACACCCCCCAGCAATTGGAATAGCCAACTTAGAAACAGAACATATCAAAATAATGGTGGATCTGAGCAACAGGTTTTTTGGAGGGGTCAGCAGCAGCCTTCAAACTTGGCCCAAGGCAACAACCGACACAACCAGACGTCCAGGAGGCAGAATCGATAGAGGAGGTAGGAGACCAGTGCATCATTGATGGAATGGATGAGCTGGTTCATTGTGTCAGTGTCTGCAAAAACACAAAAGGTGACTTTATAATTTATAATTTATAACTATACTGACTTTGTTATCAAACCTGCCTTGATCGAGACTTTATCAAAGGGTTTGACATTTGTGCCTTCTATGAGGGCTAATTTGGGAGACTGTTTGCTTGATTTAAAACTTTTTTGCCGAAAACTGAATTTGCAACTGCTTTTTGGAAATACTTTGTCTACACTTCCTGAACTTAGAGTATTTAGTGTTTTTAACCCCCCACTTCAGCCGACCATTAATTTACTTGAGAAAATATGTGAGGCTGACATTAGATTTCTACTGAATACATCTATGGGGAAGAGTATGAAGAACAGGAATATAACAACAGCAGAGCTTAATGATTTGTTTGCTCTGAGAATGGCAGGGGTCAGAGTCATGGGACTTGATGAAGGTGGGGGGCTTGGTTTTATGTATGAAGATTACAAGATAAAAATTAGAGCCACACTTGAAAATGAAGCATATGAGCATGTCTCATTGAATGAAATGAACAAGGCATATCAAAATGTTAGAAATGCTATTAATGATTTGTTCCTTGAAGGTTACATAGATGTAAACACAGTTAATTATTTAGACATGACAGCACCTGTTACACCTATTTTATTCGGAATTCCCAAGATACATAAAAGTATCCATAAGCCACCATTTAGGCCTATTATAGATGGTAGGAATTCCATCTCATACGCTTGTGCAAGGTTTGTGGACCAGAAATTAAAGAAATATCTTGAGACAGAGGCCCAAATATGTAAGGACTCTTGGAGTTTTTTAGAATCCATGAACAATTTAGAATTTAACCAAGAGTATAATTTTTTGACAATAGATGTCAAGGACCTCTATACGGTCATCCCACAAGAGTTAGGGATGGAATGCACAAGGGAATTCTTGCTGGGTAAAAGAGCACCAGGGGATGAAATAGATTTGATTTTACACCTACTGGAGTTAATTCTTACTAATAATTATTTATACTTTGATGGAGATCTGTTCCTTCAAAAAACAGGTGTGGCGATGGACTCACCTTGTGGGGGAGCTTTCGCTAATTGTGTCATGGCTCACTGGGAAAAACTGACACTTTTCCAACATGAAATGTATAGCAAGAGAGTCCATTGGTACACTAGGTACCTGGACATTATGTTCCTATTATCTGAGGGGGACTTAAGGAATGTCACAGAATTCATGCAAGTCTTATGTAACATTACATATTTTTTGGATTTCATGTTTCACTTTGAGACTCAAGCAATCCCATATTTGGATGTCTGGTTATCAAAAGACACAAATAATAGTAGGTATATAGCTAAACTTTACCGAAAGCCTACATATTCAAATGACTTCCTCCACTTCAGCAGCAACCACCCCTTTCACCAGAAAAAGGCTGTGGTAAAAGGCCAGATGGTCAGAGCAGGCAGAATAGCAACTCTGGATTCAGATTTCAACATGAAGTGTGCTACTTTAAAAGAGATGTTTTTCAGGAGAGGTTACCTCTCTTTTTTGCTGGATGAGATCATTAATGAGGTTGGGAGAAAAAGCGAATCAGGACATTTCTTACCTATATTAAATAAAGGGTTAGTTTCATCTGAACAAAGAATAATTTCAAGTATTATTCCTGGTGGGAGGGGTGAAACTACAGAGAAAATTGATTACAAAATCAACTTTCTAACAACTTTTTCAACTGATGCCATTGACCTCAGGAACATATTAACTAAAATTGGGCTCTGATAAAGTAATTTAAGGAACAAACTTGGACAAGAACCAAGGAACATTTTTAGAAATGGTATTAACTTGAAATCATTATTAAATAAAGAAATAAGGCCCTACATTCCCAATAAGGGCATAAAAAAGTGTGGCAGATGCTCTATATATAAATACGTAGAAATAACCTGCTCAGTGAATATAGGAAACATGAAATTTACATTGGCAGGGAAATATGATTGTAACACAAAGGGAGTTAGTTATCTAGCAAGGTGCCAACAATGCCCTGTATTCTATATTGGAAAGACGGAGAGGCATTTTAAACAAAGGATCTATGCGCATCAGTATGCCATCAGCAAACAGGATAAAAATAATGCTTTAGCTAGACACATATTGGAAAAAGCTGATCACTGCTTTCACTACACTATTGTTGAAAAAGTAGAAGTTAACCCTGGTGGGGGGGCATGGTCATTAAGGCTTGAGGAGAGGGAGTTATTTTTGGCAATTGAAGACTAATGCTTTTTCCTTCCCTGGCTTAAATGATACTTGTTCCTTAAAATGTGTCTTAAAACTAAAATCTTTAACCAGATAAAAATATTGACAGTGAAACAAATGTTTTTTATTTATTTTTTCAGTATGTGAATTTTAATAATTATATATACTTATTTTATATATGCAATTTTATGTATGGCATATATTTCGTTAAATGGCTTTTAGGATTTGTATTTGTGCTTGGGAGAGGTTATGATGTCATAATTAACTGTGGTATTTAAATTGTTCAGTATTGTACTTTGATGTCTGAAGAAGTTCCTTCATTGTGAGCGAACGAAAGCACTAACAATAAATTGTGGATTTTGAACTGGCATTTATTTATGGTATTTTATTCTACTGTTGGTGGTATTCATTTACCAAAAGAAGAAAGGAAAAATCTGGGAGCAGGCTTCCCAGTTATTACCTTATTACTGCATGGAGCATCCAGTCTGAGATTATTAAATGGGAAGATGCAATAAACTTATTCAAGTGTAATATTAAATCTTAGTAAATTAAATAAGTGAACTTGCAAAAATGCAGTTACTGCACATAAAATGCTTTACTACATACTAAATACACTGACGTACACATACATATGTGCATGTATGTATATGGGTGTTTTATAGACATCTAAGCCCCAGGTGCTAGGATATCAGTACCTCATACTTAGGTACTCAGGTGACTGATAACTTGCATGGTCATCCACTTGAAGACAGTATTTGAGTTTAACCAAGTTAGTGCAGTGGCCAAGGGGAAGGGAGTGCAGGCTAGAGTTTTAGGTAGTGATTGTGAATAAAGTTTAGGTTTAGGGAGTGAGAAGGTGGTTTTACGTTTAGGGAGTAGAAAGGAAGTGGAGGTTTAGGGAGTGGGGAGTAAATTTTAGGGTTAGGGAGCAGGAAGAGAGTTTACAGTTAAGGATCAATCTGAAATTTTAGGAATAAGGAGCAGGAAAGGGGGTTTAGGTTTAGGGAAGTGAAGGAAGCTTAACACTAAGGAATGAGAGTGTTGCTTTAGTTATCAGTGAGTGAAGGAGGACTTTAAGTTTAGGTAGGGAGAGTAATCAGGAACTTGGGTTAGAATGGGATTCTTATGTTTAGGGTTGGTGAGTTTTTAGGGTTAGAATTGGGGTTTTGGTAGGACTTTGTAAATAAGTAGGGCTCCAGTTGCTGTTAGTGGGCAAACAGCATCACATAGGGTAGTGGGATATACCTCTTGCAACATACACTGTGGAAACAGGCCAACAAACAGGAGGGGGATGTTCCAGACATGAGGACAGACTTAAGTGTTCTAATGATGTCAACTTGGATTGATGAAAGTGCTTAACAATTTGTGTTAAATAAAACTGTGTGGAGTCCGGAAACCCTGATGGTGTGTTTTTTGGTCTATTTGTATGTTTTCAGTAAATGGAAGGAAACCTTTGATAATAATCTCTTTGCATTCATCAGATCAGATTAATACAACTGTCCTTCTCAATTTTAATTCACACCAATCCTTTCCAGGTTTCAGTGCTTGTTATATTGTGTTATTGCAGTATTCCTGCTACTTCTTTATCATTTTTATTTTACAGTGATGTTTTGAACACAGGATTTTCTTGTATTACTTTATAGTCTTGCATGGACTGCTGATATTAAATGCAAAAACAAGGAAATAATCTGGTAGTTTAGGATAATGCATTATCAGTCAGATTTAAATTAAAATGAAATGTATTTTTATTAATGTAAATAAAAAGAATCATGCATATATCTTTTCAGCCAAAATGCACATCTACCATTGCACAAAAGTAGCAGTGTAATGCATCTTAAATTGCTTCAAGGACAAAGTTAAAAAACTGCTGCGAGTTTTTGCTTCTGAAGTTAGAAAATCTTACATTTAGTACTTCCCAGTACCGTAATGCATGCCCCAGATGATAGGAAAGGGCATTCCTGTTTTTCCAGTAGTATTGCAAGAAATCAGGAATTCAAGCCCATGCCACTGAGAGACTGCAAAAATGCCCAAATGAAAAAATGTAGGATTCTGCCATCACATTTTGTTCCATTGCTTCAGTTGCACATTTTCTTTTAAAAACTACCAGAAAGACAGGGCATCACTATGCTAAACTGCCCCCTGCTGACTTAACAACTCTATAGATCTGCAATAATAAATCCTGGAAAATCAAGTCTCAAACTGTTATGCTTATAATGCTATTAATATTATGGTACAGGTTTACAAAACACCAATACTGTCAAATGTAGCTCGCCATACTGGGTAGTTCCTACATTTGATCTACTGATACAAAACAGGAGTGTTCAGGAAATATAGATGTGTTACCACAACCACAAAGCTTTAACTGAAATAGAAGATGTGTATACATATATATTACAAAAAATTATGATCGGTTCATGATCCCACCTTCAGTCTTTTATGTGTTTTTGAAATACAGCATGACAAATGAACAGATAATAAATATGTTATTAATGTACAACTCAAGATTTCCTGTTAAGTGCCCAACTGATAATGGATTCTAACTAACTGGGCAGACCAGGCATCAAAACAAAAACAACCAAGTCAGTATAATGGGCGCCATTTGCATTAAAACAGCATATTTAAGGCAGCTTCTAGTGAGCTTATATGAAACAATGGCCATAAATCTAGAAACATAGCCTATATTTTAGGATAGGGAACCATGTATAAGCTAAGTGGGTGCAATTTATTTTAAAATAGATCATGACAGTTGTGTAACTAGGATGAACCTGTGACCATCTAAATATCAGCTTAATAAGCGTACTTACAACTCTTTAAGCTTTCAACTTAAAACCGTTATCCCAGGATACATGATACAACTGGCTCTTGTCATATACACCTGATCTTTGTGCCTTTTCCCTGTATCTTCCTTTATGCTAGTGAATTATCCCTAATTGTTTGCATTTGTTTTAAAAGTTTTTATGTTTGTCTGGGTAATTGGAATGAAGTCCCTTGCTGTCCCTACACATGTAAGACGGATAATATGTGATACCTTTGTGAGAAAATGCATTTCTTTATTTCCCAAGACAAGGTAAAAGCAGAACCAGAAACATATTTGCCACTTCATTTGCCAAATTTGGTTTCATGTACTTGATCCTTCATGATGCCACAGTAGAAGGCTCTACTAAATGATTTAAGATGGCTGACAGATTCTGGATCTCAAGTCAAAGGCCTTCAAACAGGTCTGCTTTCTCAAATAGTTAATTTTCTTACTAATAATCAGAATCTATTTGAATAGCTAGCATTTTCTCACTCATTGCTGCATAAATGACAAATCTAGCAATGGGGAATTTTGTCAGGATTCTTAGAACATACACTTGGACCATACATTTTTATACCACCTCATAACCTGCTTCATCTTAAGAGTAACACAAAAAAGAACTGATAAAACAGAGGTGAGCAGCCAAAACTGTACTTTATATAAAATTATCTATAAAGAAAGCTACTATTTTCAGGCCTCTCAAACAGCGACTGTCTGGAGGACCCAGGTGGAGAAATATCTATTACAAAACTAGAAGGACAATAAAGAAAATAAATACTCACATTGTAAAGTTTGAGATGAAAGCTGATGAAGGAAGCTGCAGTTGGAACACAGCTTCTCTGCTCTCAGATGCTCTGTTCAGTATTGTGCAAGAAACTGAAGTGAAGGCGTAACGGGAGATTATGGTGGATTTCACTGTAAATTCAGTAATGTGTGGCTTGATTTCCTACAAAAGTAAAATCCCACAAGTTAATCCTTACATCATTTATGACTGCATATATCGGCATCACAGACAAAATTCTAAAGTAACAGTCTCTAAGCTAGCAACTTGTTCCAATAATGGGATAGAAACATATGAAGCTGCCATGATAAGAACTGTTATAGTCTTTCAGATCTGTTCAAGTCTTACAGCTATCTGAATTTAACTACCTGTTCTCTTTACCGTATTAAAATTTTTTCCTTTGTTGCCTGCTTGACCTAGCAAAGTTTTCTAGTTTCTTAGCATACTCTCTGTGAAATGGTATTTTCCTAATTTGTTATTGAGCTCTCATACTTCCATTACAATGTATTATTCTTTCTGCACTTTCTCATTTTCCACTTCAAATCTATTCTTTCCCCCATAATATGGTGTCTCCATATCATATCACTCTTTCCCTGTTTTTATAGTCTGTATCTACCAATTCTTCTGAGCCCCCATCATATTCCAGCTTTTTCATTTCCTATATTGTTGTGTTTATTCCCTGCTTCGTGGTGAACCAACGTAATATCTTTTTTTTTCAGTACAGCTACCAGAACAGAGCACAGTATTCTTGGTACAACCTCACCTGTGGCTGGTGCAATGGAAGAATTTCAGATTCTGTTGAGTCTGTGCACATTAGTCTGATGGCCTTCTCTCTTGTCCTTTGTCATTGTACTCTGTGATTTAGTCACAAGTAAAATAACAACCATAACATCCATTTCTTTATCCCCAAGGCCAGCACTCATAAGTATGTTCACCCTGCTTCCTACCATAACAGTGTATATCTTGCACTGTTCTGCATTAAACTCCAGGTCTCAATTCTCTGTGTGCCCTCCAAGATGCACCAGATTTTGATAGCAATTACTTTGTCAGCTGTGATCACCATGCTAGACTTGATGTGGTCAGCAAACAGGTACATTTTGCTGTTCAACTTCAGTGTGGTATGTTAAACAATGTTAAAGAGAACCAGGAAACTCATGACTTTTCCTTAGAGATATTCAATTAGCAATACTATTCCCTAGCAAATATACTTTACTTTCCTACTCTAAACCAACACCCAACTTCTCCCCAGCTGAAGTACTAATCTCTATATTAAAACTTAACAATCATAAAAAACATTTGCATAATTGCTCTGTATATTCCTCCAGGAAACAACATACAAATATTAGAGAACATACTTGCCTGGACATCCCAAAACACAGATAATGAAACCATCATGCTAGGTGATGTAAACATTGATTACTAGATATTGCCCAAAAGAACCCCTCAAAAAACATAAACCTTTACAACTTCTCCCAACTAATTCAAAGCATCACCAGACCCCACAAAAATAACAATTGGGGCTTCACAATAGACTGGATATTAGTGTCCAACCCTAACAATATCATCACTGCAGGCATATTACCTAATACCATTAGCGACCACCACCCAGCATATATCCTACACAAATTTTACCCAACCTCAGGCCAACACCAATACAAATCAACCAGAAATTTGAGTTCCAACCATTCATATTTAATGAAACATTAGCTAAAGTAAATTGGGAACCCCTCAAATCCCTACCACTTAATGAGGCTGTTGAATTCTTTAACTCAACATTCCTACACATCCCAAACAGGCAAGCACCCACCCACCCACCAAAAATGTATAAAACATAACCATGCAAGCTGTCTCTCAAAATCCAACAAAGATGTCAAGTACACAAGGGATAAACTCTGGAAATCATGGCAGAAAAACTAAGACCCCTAAACTCTACTACAATACATGTAACTCCGTAACCAGGCAAAATGACTAATAACCAGAGATAAAAAGCCTACTACCTCCATCTACAAAGCCAACATAAAAGCATTCCAAAAACTTCTGGTCCTCCATTAACCAACTATTACACCCAGGCTATCAAAGAAACCCATCCCCTGACCCACACAAAACCCCAGCCAAACTTACCACCCTCTTCATTTCCTACTGCACTGACACCATAGCTAACCTAACCAACACCTTTTCTACAGTTAGCACCACCACCACCACCAAGACAGCTGATGACCAAATCATGCCAGAAAACAATCCTACCCTCGACTCCAACCTAAAATTCTCCCTCATATCCACCCCCACAATAAAAAAACTTACTTAAGCTAAAACCCTGTACTCTGGCCCCAGATAATCTACCCCTACACTTCCTGTAGCTAGCTGCAAACTCTACAGCTTATCCCATCAGCATACACATTATCAGATTAAAGAATCCGTAGTTCCAGACATCTGGAAAAAAGCATAAATTCTTTCCTTGCACAAAGGTGGCACCAAGACATACACCACAAACGTTCGGCTCATAGCAGTTCTCTCACTCTTCTTTAAAATACTGGAAAAATGAATAAATGCCAAACTCCTTAACCACCTGCTTGAAAACCAAATTCTTTCGCCCACTCAGCATGGTTTCAGACCAGGACGCAGCACCACTACTGCCCTCCTGTCCTTCCTAGATACAGTCAACTGAGCACAGGATTCTGGCAAAATAATTGCTTCTCTTTTCCTAGACCTCTCCAAAGCTTTTGATACCGTTTCTCACATCATCCTCTTCTCCAAACTATCCATCCTCCACATTTCCCCACCTTATAATGATTCAATAGCTATCTCAACAATAGGCAGCAATCCACCAAATTGCAACAGTCTTACTCTCCCTTCCTCAGTACTTCCACAGGGGTACCCCAAGGCTCCATATTTGGTCCTCTTTTATTTAGCATCTTTATTAACAACTTTCACTCCACTCTTCCACAATGCTCAGTAATCCAGTATGCCGATGACTCTAAAATATTATGCACTGAGATTCCAGCTCTGAACTCCAGCAAATCACCCACAATGCCCTCACATCTACTAAAGCTTGGATGCTTAACAATCATCTTGCCCTAAATCCAAAAAAAACTTAACTAGTACCTTTTACCCCCAAGAAAACCACTCCTCTAGATAAAAAAAAAATCACTATACAAGCCCAAAACAATACCAATATAGATGTTGTCCCACACACTAAACTACTAGGCATTATTATAGATGAAAACCTTAACTTTGACCTACACATAAACAATAACATCATAAAAACACACCAAAAGCTCAGTATGCTCTACAGGCACTAACACGTTTTCATCCTCTCTACTAGACAAACTCTTGCATCCACCTTTTTATTACTCTTTCTCCTTTATGGTGCCCCTGCCCTCACTAATATCCAAAATTCTGCAAAATCCAAACTTGAAATGTGTTACAACAGAATAGCCAAATTTGCCACAAAGGTCAAATTCTCACCACACCACTGTAACTCACCGAAACAATTAGGGTGGCTGGAACTCCCCCCACCATCTCTCATTGACCCAGCTATGTACAGCACACAAGATAATCTACAGACCCACAGACTGTCCTGCTCTCTCGACACTACTCACCCAATAACAACCCAGCAGACAACTAAGATCTGAAAATCATCTACTTCTAAAAGTAGAAAAGCCCACCTTACCTGCTGGTCAACTCCTCTATTCGTTTTCGTTTACCATCGCCAAACTACGGAACTCACTTCCAGCTTCTATAAGAAACACAGATAGCACCACCACCTTCAAACAAATACTGAAAAATCATCTCAACTCTTCCTGGCTATGTACCTGCTCTATAACCTAACCCCCTCCTTCTCATTATATAATAACTAAACTCCTATGTTTTTGCTACTGCTGACTGATGGTATTTTCTACATAATTATTATTTTTTATCACTTGATACTGGTATAATAATAATGATTAATATATCTCTGTTTATACCTCTCTGATTGAATTCATGTGGCAACCAACAAAATTCCTTTTATGTATATATTCTGTATATATTACTGTAATCACTATTTGTAAGACTGCATCTACTTTGGCCCCAATTAATGTTTAATATTTTCTGTATCTATGTTCTTGTTGGAGCTTTTCTCTCCAGGCCTCCACTAAAAATGGGCTCTTTTAGGCCCGGTGGACTTTCCCGGTAAACAAATGGAATAAATAAATAAATAACTACATAAATAAAATATTTAAGCATTTCATCTGCCTGTCTCCATTGAGACTTAATCATGGAACTGGATCACACTTGAATATCATAACATTTTCTGCTTAAAGCCACGTTATTAGCCACTAGCATCAGAATTTGAATGTAGGAGCTCCACAGAATACCACATACAAGTTTTCTTATTACCTTCCTGTTATCCAGTTTATAACTGATATCCTTATGCATTTCAAAGGCTGAATGTTGTGTTATGCCTTTCTCTACGTAGGGTTAGCAGCCTCTTACTCTAGAATGTTAACAAGAAGGACTGTTAGTCCCATGTAAAACCTGACCACATAGACCACTTACACTACATTGTTTCTATAATCTTTTCATATTTAGAAATCAGCTCTAAGGCAAACAACGCTTTCATCAGTTTCAAAAGGTCTTCTTTTCTGGTGAGCTTCTCTATTCTCATTTACGAGTGATTCAGTATCTAGACACTAGCATCAAGAATTCTAGCAAAAATTTAGCACTCTCAATAGTTATTTTAAATTTAACAAGAAACAAAGAATGGAACTGCACGAAAACAGGGCTGAAACAAGTATAAAAAATGTAATAAAGTCAAAGATTAAAGCAAAAACTTTTAAAAACAAACAAATTACCCGGTCGTAATACAAGATTAGCGCTTTCTCGTACTAGTGTATGCTGCTTTAATCTTTGATTTTATTAAATTTTTATACATACTTTAGCCATGTTTCCAAGCAGTTCTGTTTTTTTTTCTGGCTGGGTTCTGTTGGTATTCTGCTCGATTTACTTGTGCTATACAGTTTACGGTCTTGCTAGTATTTTAAATTTAAACCACCCCAGAACTAGTGACATAAGGCGAAATGACCTGTCAAATGGATTGTATTTTTTAAACTAAATTAACACCCAGAAAATAGTATGCTCATCTCCAACCCACCCCCCCCCACACACACACACACACATACACACACATATCTAACAAATTGAGTTAAGTTTTGTAAACATCCTAGTCAATTTATGTGGAGTATAAACATATTTAAATTGACACTGCCAGACTGAAAAAAAGGTCATGAGCAAGTAATAATTCTTGGGATCTATATGCACCCATGTCTATCAATAAATTCATTTCAGTTTCTGTCAGAACAATTCTAACAGAATAAGCTGTGGGTTTTGAAACGTCATGCCAATAAAGTAACTGGCAGCAAGTCAATGAGCTGTAAATAGCCGCTACATGACAGTAACGCATAACAGCAGAATACAGTAGGTATGATTCACGTACCGAGACCTTGCATTTATGAGTGAAGGAATAGTAACCATTCTGATACTGAATGAGACAGAATGTCACCTGCCATAATAACAATGGGGCCTGAAAGGGATAATGTTTACAGTGGAATGGAAGGAGTAATTCAAGGGGCTTGCATTCCCATCTGATATCTTTTATGTTATATTTGGGACAGAAATTATTTAACTATATGAGAATATATGCTGCTTATAGTAAGTTTTACAACTGTAATTAGTGTATTGTTGTTCAGTATATTGTTCCTACAGCACCCAGTGGCAATAACAACAGATGTTCAGTGTAACTACTTACTTTGCATTGTCTGCATGAACATGTGCACGTGTGTGAATGTTTGTTTGTGTTTTGTCTGTTGTCTACTTTTTAAAGCATTCCTTTTTTTTTAATCAGGAGGACAGTCTCATCAGCATATACCACTGCGTCTGGAATGGCTATGAGCTACAGCATGGCCTCAACAAAGTGTGCTTTAGTATGCAAACTTGCCATCTACTACAAAGTTAGAACTTATGGGAACACAAAATTTCAGAAAACAATAAGGTATATTTTGCCAAAAGATTCCTTTGCAGGGAGTGGTTTAAAAACTCTTAAATAAGATTACATTTCAATTAATGGATCACATTTCAAATCAAGACTACATTCAATTATGCAAGAAAATATATAAAATCCAAAAAGGAAAGGAAGAAACTAAAGGCTCCAACAAAATTTAATCAACAAAGGTGCTCCAACAAAATTTAATCAATAAAGGTTCTTTAGACTTTAGTTTCCGCCTTTCCTTTTTGGATTTTATTAGTTTGTGTTTGTGGATGTAAGAAAACATGATGAGCAGATTTTGAGTATACACACAGACAGACACACACACACACATATATATATATATATATATATATATATATATATATATATATATGATATATAGATACATATACATACAAATATTTCAAGCATGGGCATTAATGTCCTTCTAGCCTGCCAGTATACCAAAACAGTTGTTACCATTATAGGCGTCCAGGCTTGTGCCTTAAAAATATCTAAACTAGTGCTTGCTTTAATGTAATTTGGTAGTTTATTCCATGTATCAGCTGCTCTCTCAGAAAACCAGTTAGTACACTTCTCACTCCTATAGAATCTCCTTCCTAGCTTGTCTGATGATTCTTTACTACTTTTTGATAACGCAAACATTCCCAGAGGTAGTTGTCTCTAAATGCACTATATACCTGAATAAGGTGTCCTCTTAAAAATTTAACACTGTACAAGTTCAGATATTTTAGTCTTTCATCATAACTTACATTTTCACATCCATGGATGCCCTTGGTATATTTCTGCTGTACTCTTTCCAGTTGCTTGTTTTCTTATAAGGTTTCCACATTGTTATTCCATACTCAAGTTTACGTCTAATGTAATTAACAAGCAATGACTTTATCAATTCTGATTTCATAGACTTTATAAATCTTTTTATACAACCCTATAGTTTTATAACTATCAATAACCAATTGTTTGATACGATTAGAAACATTCAAAGTTGGTTCTAGCCATACACCCAGGTCCTTAAATAAATCTACAGTTTCAGTCACTGTGTGCTGTATTAAATATTCACCTTTCAGCTTATGTCTCCCAAATCTCATATGCTCAGTTTTTGACATATTTACCAGCATATTATTCTCATGTGCCCGAATGGTGAATCTAGTCAAGCAGTTTTGCCAAAATGCCCTATCTGTGACAGATGTAATCAGTTTACCCAATTTCAAGTCATGTGAATGCAGACTGTAGAACACCTCAGATGAAAAAGATAGATCTGAAAGATACAATCTAAACAAGCATTGTCTTAGGGCAGAGCCTTGTGGGACACCTTAATTGTAACCAAGAATTTCACCTGTTCTATTGCTGGATAATACTTGCCATGTCCTATTTGTAAGCCATGCAGCTATCCATCTTATCAAGAAAGTACCTAGTTGTTCTAATTTATTGATCAGCGTTTTGGTTATGACCCTATCAAGTGCTGAAGTTAAATCGATATAAATTACATCATAGCACAATTTTTCATTCATTGCTGTTATTATATTGCTATAGATCATCATGTTACAGGTGGAAATAGATATATTTTCAACATATGCATGCTGATCTATATTTACATCCTCAGACGAAAAATAGCAACAAGGAGGAGCTATGCTCACACTCTGCTACCTGTTAGTTCTTCATTCAAGGTTGTACCGGCAGTGTTGTAGTATCTGTGGGGTACTGACCCACTTTCCCCTTACTGTGCTCCCCACTCCCTCCTTGAACTTCAGAGAAGCATTAGAAATAACCTCTACTGTATCCAGCACAGTCAAAAAAGCTCAGCAACACTTGCATATTCTAAGGAAACATACGAAGGCAAAATTACCAAGCTGCATACTTCAGACCTTTTACAGGGGCACCATTGAAAGTGTCCCGACCAACAGCATTACAGTCTGGTATGGGAGCTGGAAGAATCTGGATCAGAAGGCTCTCAAGATAGTTGTAAGGTCATCAGAAAGAATCACTAGCACTTCCCTTACAACTCTGGAAGATCTACACAAATGCCCGTGCATCAACAGAGTCAAAAAGATTTCCAGCGATCCAACGCATCCTGCCAATGTTCTGTATACTCGCCTCTCCTCAGGCAGGAGATACAGAAGCCTGCATTGTAAGACCACCAGACTAAATAACAGTTTCTTTCCACTCTCCATTAGACAGTTGAACTCCTGGGAAAAATGAACCATGAGTCTGTTGAAACACTCAAACACTTCTGTTACATAACTAGCCTATCAAGTGGCTTATTTTATGGATGTGCAGTAACCAAGTGCAATACTAAGGTAGCTCACCTACCACACTGAATGACTGTAAAGTGCAATATACAAACTGTGCAATAAATCAGTCTAATCATAGACTTGCTGATATTGTTTTAATTTTACTTTGACAATATTACCTTTCTATTGTTCCTTGTCTCCTGTTCTGGGATGGGTGTAGGTCACTGCTGTCCTACTTTACTTACTAATTGCTACATATTAAATTTCTACTGTGATATTTTATTATTTTTTCTCTGTCTATATGTGCAACTGTTTCCTGTATTGAGAATGACGCATTGTAATTTCATTCAGCTACACTGCTGTGTAGTTCTGAATGAGAATAACATTTTCTTTGACTTTGACTACTGAGTGCTGTTTCATGAATGAAGATGGCTACAATTCTGAAATGAATGCAGTGATGACCTGAGTCTACAATATTCTTATAACCATCTGGAACAAAAAATCTAAACCTTTATCACTATTACCAGAAAAAAGGATGCTGGTACTCACTAGCCTTTGCAGCACGTTAGTTTGTCTTGCAACTCTGGCCCCAGTCTAAAAACAAAAGAAAAGAGAAAAAAGTTAAGCTTTTTCTTCATATAAACAGTAAAATATTCTTTAATGAAAATTTTCAATATCTTTTTTAAAATTACTTTAATATTGGAATTATCTTTTCGTATTCTACAAAAAACCCCCCAGAAAATGCATACTTGAATCATGAAGCAGTTTATATGCCATCAGAACTTGACATATAGGGAGAAGATGCATTGACAATATGTTTAAAATATTTATCAGAGTGTGAGAATACATTAAGACCTGCAATGAGTTAACATATGCACAATTATAAGTAAAGAAAATATTACTTCTATCAGAATATTCATGCATGCTGAAAACTATTTCTTGGAGTCCGGTAGCTTTTTGAAGTCATAAGACAATATTTAATGAAACCAGACATGCATAAATAAGGAACACCGCATTACTAACTACATTTATCCTCCTCATTATAATAAGAAATTCCACATTCTACATTTTTACCTGGTGAATTGATTTACCCAAATTCTTGGAACACAATTCAATACTTGCCTGGGCTGGAAAGGAATTAGGTTTGAGGAAGATATTTTGCCAACTGCATTTTTGCAGGTTTGAATAATTGTTGTCTCAAGCAGCACTTCAAATGAACAGCAGAATAAATAGTTCTTAAAAACATAACTGCCTCAGAGCTCCACTGACTACATGAAATTCTATTATTTAGAATGTTACTTCTGCTGTCTAAAAGACGATGTGAAATCTCTGCAGTTATTCCTTTCATACTGAATATTGGTATTAAAGCTAGGATAGGGTTGCAATGTTTGATTTGTGATGTGAATAATTATATGTCCTAATACTACAATGGAGAATTGAACCAGAGAACCTCTTGCTGTGAGGTGACAGCATTAACTGCTACACACTGCATCACCTGCAAGGAGCAAAAGAGTGATAATAGGTATGAAGCCATTATTTTGTTCAGTCACTAACCAATATTATACAAGGATTATACAATTAGTAACAATGGTACAAAATAGTGACTTTCAAATGGATGTAAATGATTAGACCCAGTTATATCATTAATTTCTTTCTTACAGCCTTTGCTTTTCCCCTTTCAAAGGTAATTTCACTTAACTGATTCCGGGCAACTGTGTTGTAATGTCTTATGTCAACAGTATCCTTTCCAACAACTCTTACAAAAACATTACAAAACTGCACAGTGGAATCTACATAATCCCTTAGCTATTGTATTTGTTGCAGTTATGGCTGAATGTTTACCCCACTGTCTACAGTAAGTTGTGCTGGTATCCTGAACTATTGAGATTCAGAAGTCTGCCTCTCTGCACCAGTTAATAGCACTCTACATGTCGTAAGGATAATAGAATGTGCAATGTGGAGGCTGAAAGGTTCACAGCAAGTGTGCTGAAGGGTTTATAATGTGCACAGAATGGAGTCTATAAGGTACACAGAATCTATGTTGCAGATGCCACAATGTTCACTGAATATGTGTTGCTAAGCCTGTAAGGTCACAGAATGTGTGCTATAGAAACTGTAAGATGCAGAGAATGTGTGTTGTGGGGTCTGCAAGATGCATAGAATTTGTGTGGTGGGGACTGCAAGGCGTTGAGAATGTGTGATGTGGAGGCTATAAGTTGCACAAAATGTGTGCTGCAGGTGCTGTATTGTGCACACTATTGTGTGGTGTGGATACAATAAGTTCCATAGAATCTGTGCTGTGTGGAAACTGTAAGATGTGTAGAATGTGTGCTGTGGGGGAGTTGTAAAGAACACAGAATGGATGCTGTACAGGCTGCAAGGTGCACAGAATGTGTGCCGCAGAAGTACAGTACACAGAATGCATCTTATGGTGGCTATAAAGTGTACAGAACTGTGTGCTGTGGAGGTTGTAAACTGTACAGAATGCTTCTTGTGGAGGCTGTAAGGACCACTGAATTTGTGCTGCGAAGGCTGTAAAGTACATAGAATGTGTGCTGTGGAGGCTGTAAAGATCACAGAATCTGTGCTGCATAAGCTGTAAGGTACATAGAATGTGAGCTGTTGAGGCTATAAGGTACACAGAATGTGTTCTACGTATACAGTAATATGCACATAATGTGTGCTTCAAGATTCACAGAAATTGCATTGCTGCCAACCACATGCAAATTAACAATGTAGGCAATGCACTCTTCACTAATCACTACAGCCTGTCACAGAATGTGTGCTGCAGAGGCTTTAAGATGCATAAAATGTGTGTGTGGGGTGTAAGGAGGATGGAATATATGCTGCAGACATTATAAAGTGCACAGAATATGTACTGCAGGAGTTGTAAGATACACAGAATGTGTGCTGTGAATGCTGTAACATACATAGAATGTGTGCTGTGGAAGCTGTAGGGTACATAGAATGTGTGCTGTGGAGGGTGTAAGGTACACAGAATATGTGGCATAGATGCTGTAAGGTGCACAGAATGTGTGCTGCAGAGACTGTAAAGGAGGCAGAATGTGTACAGGTGGGCAGTAAGGTGCATAGAAAGTGTGCTGCAAGATTCATAGGAGTAATTGAATTGCTGCCTGCCACACACTATGCAACATAGTAGGCAGGATGATAAAGTGCTGTATGTTAAGCAGTATGGTCTGTTTGTCTGTGCCATAACTGGAATAGGCATAATGAAAATCTTCTTTACTCATTCTCAAGAATGTGACAAGTCAACAACATAATGACATACAAAAAAGGGCACCCATTAGGGACAGCTCTTAACTATTGATACAATCATGTAAAGGATAAACAGATACATTATCATTTAGACAAAGACAAAAACAGACATTTCCAGAGAACTAGGCATAAAGAACCCTACTCTTAGACATTAATTAATGACAGTAAGCCTCAATGACTTACCATAACATCTGAAATTTCACATGGAAAAAGAAAATAATACCTCATGAATGTGTAAAGAACACATGGGTAACTAAGGTAT